>NC_142950.1:30810256-30815256 GCF_046866305.1 Octopus bimaculoides | reverse complement strand
ATAGCAAAAATTTTTGATACCAAGACTCTCACGTATATACTGTAAAGCATTTGATCTCGGATCACTGCTGTTTATCTTATAAAAGCATTCGACCCTGGTTCACGACGTTGCATTTTAGAAAACCGTTGATCCCAGCTTCATGCAATCTATGCCAAACTCATCATGGCGTCAGGGTAACTAACAATAATGATTTAAACAAAATACAAAAGAAATCATTACTGAAGAACTGGGGGACACGTTCTGCTGTATCAGATTCATCATCATTCCGGCCATTCTTAATGTGACATTTACCATTTTTCATAGTTTTAAGCTACCCTAAAACTATAAACATTCTTTGTTAATCATTTCGGCAATCTCCTGAATATACAGATAAGCCAATTAGGTGTGTGTGTGTGTGTGTGTGTGTGTGTGTGTGTGTGTGTGCGTGTGTGTGCGTGTGTGTGTGTGTGTGTGTGCCTCTGTCTGCGTGACTGTGTGTGTGTTTGTATGAACTTACGCAAGCATATACACTCGTATATACGTGATTGTGCATGCGTGTAGGATCTGGTGAAATTCTTTTAATAAGACATGTACGTATGTTTAAAGCAACGCTCATACACACTCAGACACACACCCACAAACAGATTTTCACACACAGACACAGAGACGCACACACAAACGCACACACAGACACGCACACACAAACAGACTCACACTCAGACGCACCGACACACACACACGCACACACAGACTCAAACACAAACTCACACAAACAGACGCGCGCACACACACAGACACACGTATATTAACAGATACATCAAACGTTATGTATATAAACACACACACACACACACACACACACACACACACACACACACACACACACACACACATATATATATATATATATATATAGATAGATAGATAGATAGATAGATAGATAGATAGATAGATAGATAGATATAGTTACATGCACATGCATAAGCGCAGACACGTATATAGACGTACATGCATGCACATACATACGTACAAACATACATACGTACATATATACATACATATATATATATATACATACACACAATTCAAGTCACTCTAAGCCGTTAATCTGATAATCACACACATCGAATTTATGTGTGTATGCACGTACACAGACATACACACATACGCATTGTCCGGAAGTCTTTCGTCACACATCTGTGACCTCTTCAGTGACACTTTGCATCCTTGTGTGTGTTCCTGCTCCGCTTAGTGCATTCTGTTCTTAGTTGCACATCCCGTTTTCGAATAAGCTTAGCAAAAAAAAAAAAATAATTATCCCGAAATGCAACAATATTTACATATATATATATATATATATATATATATATATATATATATATATATATATATATATATATGTGTGTGTGTGTGTGTATATATATATATATATATGAGAAATTATAATAAACACAAGTATTTATCATTTGTTCCCTACGTATGGCTCTCCGTTGTGTGGTTTTTTTTTAATGTGTGTGGTGACGTCATAAGGACATCTAAACTTCGGGAAAACGTGAAATAATTACATTTTTGGAACAGTGAAGCTCGAATCAGAGATGAATTTATAATAAATAACCTGTTAATTTTGAATTTAAAGAAGTACTTTGGATAAAAAAAAATTTTAAAAACGTCGAAGGCATGTTTACAGTAGATGTGGGTTCGTTCCTTCGGGCAGAGTCCAGCTTATTTTATCCAAATGCATTTCAACCCAATATATATATATATATATATATATATATATAACAATAATCTTTGGATGCAGTTTATAAACATTTAATGCATTGCAACGCGCATTTCCACAAGTCACATGACTCTAAAGATCAGAGTCTGTACTCCTGGGATGATTACAGTGTAATCCGTACTATCCGTAGGCACTGGGTTGATCATCGTCATGGATTCATTTCTTCAGGCGATATAACATCAGTGGATGTACAACAAGGCAACAGAGGGACGTTTATCTTTTCTTACCAGTATGATGGTTAAGCGAGTTATGTATACATATATATGTATGTGTGTGTATATATATATATATATATATATATGTAAATATATGCAAGTAAGTATTCCCATTTGTGTGTGCGCTTTCGTAGACTCTCTCGCCCACCGACACACATACACATACATACATACATACATACATTCGTACGTACTTACATACATACATACATAAACATATACAACATACGTACGTACGTACGTACATACATACTTACTCTGATACGAGCGTACGCGTGTATATTTATATAGGTGAGTTTATGAGTGTAAACGTGTAGGCTAAAGTAATGATGTCTTGTGTTTGGAAAACAAACAGAACAGAGCAAATACACTTGTTTACATTGCCAAGCTGAATAATTTAATGATGCGAGGTTATACATACATACATACATACATACATACATATAGTCACACACACAGAAGCATGCATATAAATATATATTTAGACATCATACATGCATGGAGTCACACATGCTCACATTAACACATACATCCATACATTCATGCATTCATACATACACACACACACACACACACTAATGCACACACACATACAGCTACACACACATGTAAATATTCACACACGTGCATAATATATATATATATATATATATATATATATATATATATATATATATATATATATATATATATATATATATATATATATATATATATATATATATATATATATATATATATATATACATATGGAGTGGTTGTGTGGTAAGAAGCTTGCTTCCCAACTGCATTGTTCCGGGTTCAGTCTCACTGCGTGGCACCTTGGGCAGGTGTCTTCTACTATAGCATTGGTGGTTACCAAACGCAAATACAACCATTTGCATACCCAAACACTGACACACGCATATCCTATTTTATGTATATATATATATATATATATATATATTTTCTTCCGTCATCCCTTTTATTGGACTTTCGTCTGTTCCGGAAGAAGAGCGCCCGCTCGAAATGTTAAACCATCGTCCCTGAGCGTCTGCTAATACTTTACATGTACCACACCCTCACGTTGTTGTTGTTTTTTTTGTGCTTTTTCTCCTTTTTGGGATTTACTATATATATATATATATATATATATATATATATATATATATATATATATATATATATATATATACATACATATATATATATATATATATATATATATATATATGTATATATGTACATATATATATATATGTATGTATATATATGATTATATATATATATATATATACATATACTCATAAATGTGTGTAAGATAGTGAGAAAATATGTTGACGCATGTTTCGTTGGTATGCAATAGAAGTACACACACACACACACACACACACACACACACATATATATATATGCATAAATGCATAAACGTTTATATATATATGTGTGTGTGTGTGTATGGATACATTTGCATATATACTATATATACACACATGCATATATGCATACATATACATATATGCATAAGCCTATACATCATACATATATACAAATATATATACACACACACATACACATACACACACGCACTCACACATACATACACACATATATGTATATATATATATACACACTCATTAGAATTAAGTATGTGCGTGTTTGCAAACATGTGTATACATGTAAGCTACATATCAACGCACAGGATGCCGACAAGGTATACACTACACCACTTCAGACTCCAGTGCTAATGAGCGTTGGGTCGGCATCGAGATGGAGGTAGGATGGAAAGGAAGCAAAAAAAAAAAACCTCAGCGGGTGGAGTATGGGGCGACGTCCCACCTACCAAGAGGAGTATCCTTAATGAGGCTGCCCCACGATGTTCAAATGACAATAGATATAAAATATGTTTATTGTGTCGTGGCTAATTGCCAATAGAACAAGAAATACCACCAACAACCGTTACCATACATACTCACCCATCGCCATTCATTATAATTCGTTGCCACCCCTCGCCGAACATCATCCTGCATTGTGAGCCATCATTATCTCATGCTTTGCTTCCTCAGTCATCCTCATGCAGCAACAAGTATCACCATCCTTTACCCAGCATCGTCAGCCATCATCTACGTCACCACCAAGCATGTTCTACCTTATTTTTAACCATCAATCATTAACCGTCATCATCAACTGTCATGCGCACTCACGCTTTTGTTATCACGGACGTCGTCATCGTCCTACGCCATTTTCTGTTGTTTTTTTTGGGTTTTTTTTTATTTTGTTTGCTTCTTTTTCGTTTTCGTTTCGAGCCGTTGATGACAGCGACGACGACGACGACGACGACGATGACGACGAGGACAGCGATGATGATCACGACGATGATTATGATAAGGGGGAGGAGGGGAGGAGGGGGGAGGAGGGGTGGGGAGGGGAGGGGGAGGAGGGGGAGGGGGAGGAAGAGAAAGAAGAATAGGAGGAAGCGGTGGAAGAAGAAGAAGAAGAAGAAGAAGAAGAAGAAGTAGTAGTAGTAGTAGTAGTAGAAGAAGAAGAAGAAGAAGAAGAAGAAGAAGAAGATTTTTACGGGTATCTCTAGAGCATCGGACACGATGCTTTGTATTCCAGGGTTCAAGTTTTAGCCAAGATGACTTCTGTTGCTCATTCTTTCGATAACAAAAAAAAAAAAAAAGTTGTGGTGGCGGCGTAGTGGTTAAGGTGCTGCTGGACCCATGATCGTAACATCTCGTTGTTGTTATCAAAAGCAAAACAAGCGACACAGACATTTTTTTCTTCTCTCTCGGCGTCATCTGTCGCCTGTTTGCCACCGCAGCGTTCCTAGTAAAACATTCGTTTGACATAAACATCGCTCCGTTTTTCTCCTTTTTTCTGTTCTTTTTTTTTCCTTCTTTTACATACATACACATTTTCACTCCATCTGTGTTACATTCCGAGGTGGTGAATTATACAATGTTTTTCTTTTTTTTTCTCTTTCCGCTTTTCGAGTAAACACAAATAATTTTACTAAACAAAATTTAAAATTAGACAATTTCCCA
>NC_142950.1:30790256-30795256 GCF_046866305.1 Octopus bimaculoides | reverse complement strand
TGTTCCCATATGTGTATTCATAGTTGAGTGTTGTTAATATGATACTGACGGTTTCGTGTGAATATATTTGGAAATATTCAATCTCATGGAACTATTCGTATCGTATTCACAACATCCAACTATTAAAAGAAATTATCCGTGTACTAAGCTACTGTTGATCACTAATTTTCTAGTTCGTTTCTTACATATATATATATATATATATATATATATATATATATATACATACACATATAAATATATATATATGCATACATATATACATAGATAGATATATATATACATATATATATACACACACACACGCATACATACATGCACATACACATACATATATATATATGTATATATATATATATATATATATATATATATATATATATATATATTGTATATAGGCTGTATTTATAGACATATATACATATGTGCGTGATTGTTGTGTATATGTATGCGTGCATGAACCTATGAATATATGTGTATATATGTGTGTGTATGTGCATATATGCATGTACACATACATATGTACGTGAATGTTATGCATATGAATGTGTACATGTATCTATAAATGTATATGTATATATATGCATGCGTGTATATATATATATATATATATATATATATATATATATATATATATATATATATATATATATATATAATAATATTAGGGACAAAATCCAAAATTACAGGTAAAAACTCAATTAAAATCAATTTATAAAAAATTTAAATTAAATTGAGCTTTATAGATAAAATATATATAAAATATATAGTTTTAGGGGAAAAGAACCAAGTTTCAAGAACTCATCGATGAAAATCCATTATCACATATAGAAAAATTAATAATTAAAAGCACAATAAATGAGTATAATATAAAACAAAGTAAATATCATAAGATAAAGATAATATAATAATATTGCTCATCTCTATATATCTATGTTAAAGGCGGGCTTATATAGAGATGAAAAATCTTCTATGTACTATGCCGAATACATGAGTGTTCGTTTTGGTATGTTGAATCTGCGACAAAAGAGAGCGGTAGAATTAGTAAGTACTGACTTTAAAAAACAAAAATAAGTGCTGGGGCCGTTCCTTTCTACGAAACTCGTGTGTTTGTGTCTGTATGTAAATGTGTGCGTGCGTAGTTATATCTGCGTGTGTGTATGTGCGTGTGTGTATGTGCATATGAGCGCGCGTCTGTGTGCGTGTGCGTGTGCGTGTGCGTGTATATGTGTGTGTGCGGGCGCAAAATTGTTTATGTCAGAACACGGGTTTAAATACGCCATTTTAAATGTTTGCCTTTTGACGCGCCGCTGTCACAGTTTCTGTTCTTATGAACCGATTCATTTCAAATTTCACGAATCACTGAATTTGACCCTATTTATTTTAATATTGTCAAGATCTTGGTAAGCTGACACTTGATCACATATTAATACTGTCATAAACTAGTGTCTCCGCCAACAAACATATAACTGTTGGTAAAAACAAAGATTGAAGTGGGACAGTTAGATGCGTTGGTATATTATTTTAATACTTTTACTTAGTTCAGTCATTTGACTGTGGTCATGCTGGAGCACTGCCATTTTAAGCCAAAGAAATCGACCAGGACCTATTCCTTGTAAGCCAGGTACTTATTCCATCGTTGTCGAACCGCTAGTTACGGGGACATAAACACACCAACATCGGTTGTCAGGTGATGATAGGAGGGGGACAAACAGACACAAATACACAAATTCATACATACATACATACATACATACATGCATGCATACATACATACATACATACATACATACATACATACATACATACATAGATACATATACGACGAGCTTCTAACAGTTTCCGTCTACTAAATCCACTAACAAGGCTTTGGTCGGCTCAAGGCTATAGTAGAAAAAATTTGTCCAAGGACTGAACTCGGAAATCATATGTATACATATATACATATACATACATATATACATATATGTATATATATATACATATATATATATAATTAGCTGCTATTTCTGAACTTCGGTATGTGGTGAAGCAAATGTTTGCTGATCCCTTAATTATGTTTATATATATATATATATATATATATATATATATATATATATATATGTGTGTGTGTGTGTGTGTGTGTGTGTGTATATATATGTATCTATCTATCTTTCAATCTGTGTGTGTGTAAGTATGTATGTGTGCATGTATGTATATCCGTATGCTTCAGCTTGCCATCTTCAATGTAACTGCGTTAGTTTTCTCCGATATCAGTGTGTATATATACATACGTTTGAATTAGACGAACGTAGACACTTCTACAAACAGCGTGCTAAAATTCCAGAATGCTTTGCACATTTATACAGTACCATTAATGTCTTGTAATTATCATTTTCTAATTAGTGATTTCGCCTTTTGTTTTTGCTCAGCGCAAACAGCTTTTCAACAGCGATGCTGAGATAAATTGTTACACAAAAACCAAATGCCGAAATTATCTTTTTTACGTACATTGTCATTCTTTTCTTAATTATTCGAATTCTTTCCCCAAAGAAAAAGTTCGTTTCTAATAAAGAAACAAACCGCCATCGCTGGAATTTAGATAACAGCATCGCTGAAGAGTTAATTACATGCTGAACTTCAGAAAAAATATGTGCATACGTACGTGTATGTGTGAGTGTGTATGTATATATATATATATATATATACATATATATATATATATAATGTATGTATGTAAGTATGAGTGTGTGTGTGTGTGTGTGTGTGTGTGTGTGTGTGTGTGTGTGTGTGTGTGTGTGTGTGTGTGTGTGTCTTTGTATTGTGGATGTGTAGATGTGCGTATATATGTATGTATACATATCTGATTCAGAAACAATGAAAGCCTTTATTTGAAGAATTGACAAATCAACATGTTACTAGGCTGTCGCTATGAGGTAACATCAGTTCACAATACACAATGCAGCTTGTTTGTCTTTGCACGCTAACTGTGACTTGTGGAAAACGAGAATGTATACATACATACATACATAAATACATATATACGTACACACATATACACAAACATACATATATACACAAACGTATAAACAAACATACATATATATACGTAGAAATATAGGTTCATATATAAATATATATATATATATATATATATATATATATATATATATATGTATATATATATATGCACATGTATGTATAAATAAAAATGTAAATATACACATACACACATGCATATACATATCCATATGTATATATACGCACACACACACGAATATACTTAAACACACACATGCTTATATATATATATACATATATATATGTGTGTGTGTGTGTGTGTGTGTGTGTGTATATATATATATATTTATATATATATATATATATATATATATATATATATATATATATATATATATATATAGGGAGAGAGAGAGAAATAATACACACGCACATATATGTATGTTTGTATATGCCTCTTTAGATGTGTATATCTAGAAGTATACTTACTTACACACACACACAGTATATATGTATATATATATATATATATATATATATATATATATATATATATATATATATATATATACACACACATATATATGGTCTCATTTCTCGCCATCGTGGTGATCTCTTAATTTCATTTGGTGCTCACTTGAATTTTGGAAAGGAAATAAGTAAAAGAAAAAAATATGAAAATAAATAAATATCAAGAATTTTAAAACAATTCTGTTCTGTTATTATTATTATTATCATTATTATTATTATTATTATTATTATTTCTATTTTGTTTTGCTAGTTTTGTTATTTCTTTTTGCTTTACCTTCTTTCTTTCTCGTTTTGTATCGTTTGTTTTGTTTTTTTTTTCATTTTCTTGTATTTTTTGGGGGTTTTTGTTCTTGCATTTTCTTTGTTCGTTGCGTCTTTTGTTGAAGAGTCTCTTAAAAAGAAATCTTGAAGGAACGGCATCACCCAACCGCCAATGCAAAACAACAGCTGTGGTTAACATTGCTCTGCGATTGACTCCTTGACATATATATCTACGGTATTCTACCCCTGCTCTTTTTCCAATAGTAGTAGTAGTAGTAGTAGTAGTAGTAGTAGTAGTAGTAGTAGTAGTAGTACATGGCTGTATGTATTTTGTGTATGTGTGTAAATATTTTTTTTTATTGGCTGTATTTTTCCCGAAATGCAATCGAAATAATTTTGTGGCTGAAGAACTTCTTAAGAAGTCCTTGTTAAAAGCTGGAATTGCCAATTTCTTCCTCCAGCGATTCCAAACTGGTTTTTCACATCGGTGAAATTCGAACTCCAATTCCGCTATGTTATACTTGTTTCTCGTTTACTAAGATTTTTTTTTTTTTAAATTACCACCATCGAGTATTTAGTCTCTAAAAATCCTAACATTTGTTCGACTAATTATTAATTATAATTCACTCGGTGGCGTCATTCCGGTATGACAAGTATGACAGTGTTTAAAGATTTAGAAAACTCATACTCGCACACACCCACACATACTCGCGCACGCACACACATATATATACACATATATATATACATACATATATATATACTCATATATATATTCACCGTCCTTCCCTTACACTCAATTCACATTTGACAATCTATCATCTACTACCTTCTCTTTCATTCACATAAGTATATATATAGTATGTATATATATATATATATCTATATATATATATATATATATATATATATATATATATATATATATATATATATATATATATATATATGTATGTATATATATATATATATATATATATATATATATATATATATATATATATATATATATATATATATATATATTTATATATATATATATATATATATATATATATATATATATATATATATCCTCCTTACTTTTTTACTCTTTTGCTTGTTTCAGTCATTTGACTGCGGCCATGCTGGAGCACCACCTTTAGTCGAGCAAATTGACCCCAGGACTTATTTTTGTAAGCCTAGTACTTATTCTATCGGTCTCT
>NC_142950.1:30780256-30782756 GCF_046866305.1 Octopus bimaculoides | reverse complement strand
TAGTAAAGAAAGAAAACACTCAAGTTAAACTGATGAGGAATTTGCTGTTCTTTCATCTGGACAATAGCTTTAGATATCTACCTGTAATTACCAGCGGGCTTGGCTACGTGCCCAACTGCTTAAATATTAATCAAGAGAAGGGGGTCTTTACCCATATAACTTATCAAAGGCACTGTTAAAGTATGCAAAATGTTCGCGGATTTTAGCATGTAATAAGAAGCAGATATGCAATTACATGTACGTCTGTACCCACTTTAGTTTTGCACATACATATGTATATGCATATATGTGTGAACATCCATAGTTGAGTGCATGCATATATATATACATATAAATGGATGTATGTAGGCATGTATGTGTGTATGTGTGTGTTTGATTGTTTGTGTGTTTGCGTGTTTGATTGCTTCTTATATACATATAAGGCGGCGAGCTGGCAGAACCGCTAGCACGCCGGGCGAAATCCTTAGCGGTATTTCGTCTGCAAAAGCATGGTGATACCTGCTCAAAGGCCTACGCAAAGTTTTCAAGCGGTTTTCATCGTTCTCGACACAGTCAAGGAGATCTTGTGCAACTGAAACCGGAGTGTCTTTCTGGTTGGTCAGCTGAAAGCAGTTTTGGCACAAACTTGGCAGACGTGTCTCGTACCCAAATCTTCAGTGATAATGGACTGAACTGAATCGTAACTAATTTGCACATCCTCTGATAACTCACGCATGGTGATTCAACGATTTCCCCTCACAGCTGCACGCACATTTGCGATGTTTTTCTCAGTTCTGCTAGTTGCGGGTCTCCAAGAACCTTCGTCAATATTGGGATTTTTTCGGACATCTTCAAAACATCTGAAAAACCCGTACCCTTGTGTGCGGCTCATACACTCCTCTCCATACACTTTCTGGAACATTGCGTAGGCTTTGGGCAGGTATCACCATGAAAACCTTCTCTGTCGTGGTCAATGCGACGATAACACGCTACACACCTTTCTTCCAAGCACTGCTGTAAACAGCGGTAGTGAATTAGAACGTTAACACTTATGCGCATGCACAGCAGAGTTCAAGGTCGGTCTATGTCAAGCTGCTGCACACTGCGCGCTTTAGCGTTGTTACTATGGCAACAGTCTGGATATTTATTGATCAGACCTCGTACACACATACATTTATATATATATATATATATATATATATATATATATATATATATATAGAGAGAGAGAGAGAGAGAGAGAGAGAGAGAGGGAGAGAGAGAGAGAGAGAGACAGAGAGACAGAGAGACAGACAGATAGATAGATAGATAGATAGATAGATAGATAGATAGATAGACTCAGACGGCCAGCTACACAACCCCTCAAACACAAACACCCATATTCTTAAGAGAAAGACACTAAATGAGCCAGGAAAAACAGTTGTTTGTCGGAAAATTGCAGATGCCAAGAATGTGTAGAATTCTAATTTAGTAGGAAGTGTTGGTACTAATACATACATACGTAAATACATATACATATGCATGCATATATATATATATATATATATATATATATATATATATATATATATATATATACATACATAAACTTATGTACCTATATACACATGCTTTTATCGATATATAGAGACACACATATATATATGTATGTATATATATATATATATATATATATATATATATATATATATATATATATATATATATATATATGCCTAAATATATGTATATATACCTATGTGTAATTGCCTATTATATATATTTTTATAACCTTTTATATGCATATGTGTGTGTCTGTGTATTTTTATATATATATGTGTATTTGTGTGTGGCGTAAACATACACATACTCTCGTACTTATATGTATACATACACTCGTACATATATGTATGTACACACAAATACACTAGGCGTAGGTGTGGCAGTTTGGCAAGAAATTTACTTCCCAACCATATGGGCTGAGGTTCGGTCCCACCGCAACCGCATGTCACTTTGAGTAAGTGACAATAACTATCACCCCAATCGGCGCTTAAATCTTGTGAATCCGTTATATCTTTCTATGAGTATATATATATATATATATATATATATATATATATATATATATATATATATATATTTATATATTTATATATATATATATATATATATATATATATATATATATATATATATATATATATATATATATATATATATATATATATATATATGTATATATATATATATATATATACATATATATATATATATATATATATATATATATATATATATATATATATATCGTAACTGTGTCCCTTGTTCTCTGTTTGTTTGTTTGTTTGTATTTTTATGTCTTTGTTGCCGTACACATTCGCTACCTTTCTTACAAAGGGAACCACTAATGTAGTCTACTCTTTTTCTTTTACTTGTTTCACCCGTTAGACTGCGGCCATGCTGGAGCACCGCCTTGAAGAATTTTTAGTCGAATGTATCGAACCGGTACTTATATTTTTTTTAAACACTAGTACTTATTCTC
>NC_142950.1:30770256-30775256 GCF_046866305.1 Octopus bimaculoides | reverse complement strand
GCTGACCCTACTAAATCAAAAAACAAAATATAAAATAATTTGAAACAAGTACAAGAGAGAGAGAAAATGAGGGAGTGAGAGGGGAAGAGAGAGAAACAAAGAAAGAAAGAAAGAAAGAATAAAAGAAGGACAAGGGGAAGATAGAAAGAGTAAGTGCAAAAAAAAAAAGGAGAGAGAGAACAAGAGTGAGGGAGGACGTGAGAGATTTGGAAATGAGAAAGAGGGAGAGAGTGAGGAGAAGAGTGAAAGAGGGCGTCAAAGAAAAGTAAGACGAAAGGAAGGGAGAAGGGAGAGGTGAACGATGAAAGAGAGAAAAAGAGAAGAGAGAGAGAGGAGAAGGAAAGAAATAGAGAAAGCGAAAGAAAGAAAGAATAAAGAAAAGGGAGGAAGGCTCGGAAGGGTTGTGGCGATAGTGTTACATAATCCTTAGTCTCAGACAACTACACTTGATTCTGGTTTGTTTGTCAAATTAATTTAAATAACAAATATAATATAGAAAGTTAAAAAAGTGAGTTTTAAATTCTCAAACGCCGGATAATGCTAATAATATAGCCTGAACAGGATAAGCTATCCCTATTTTGCAGAAAAAAGTGTTGGCGGCCAGCTATGAGACTCGAACTCACACCTCCTGCAAGAATAGGGGTAGCTTATCCTGTTCAGGCTATATTATTAGCATTATCCTGCGATTGAGAATTTAAAAATCACTTCTTTAACTTTCTAAGACATCTCAACGGTTCTAAACAGCAAGCTTCGTTTGTTTGTTTACGTTTAGCGTAATTTGAGTTTAACATAATATAGAAAAGTGTTGTTGATTAAAATACAGAGTGCAAGGAACACTCGAAAAACAATACAAGCGAAACGAAGGGTCCATTATGAAACGGAGATGGTTGTAAAAATATCCAGAGAGTTATTAGAAGTGTTGGCATTAATGAGTCTTATGTAATTTCATTAGAGATTAAAGTGTCAATGTTCATGGAGTAGATAGCACTTGAGAGTATGCAGTATTTATTGACTCAACACATGAACACATGGACACATGAGCATTACTTATAGAGCTGGTGTGCGTGCACATACGTGTGTAAGCGGATGTGTGTGCGTCACCACCTTACCTCCAAAGGTTTCCGCCTCCATTTCAACCCTACTTTCCATTCTGCCTCTGCCATCTTATCCATTTGTTCATATTGTACCACAATTCAGGGTATTGTGGTACAATATGGACAGATTTCTGAATACCAACGAACATTTATGCAGATATAACAATTTAAAGGATAAGCCTATTATAATAGATAATATTAAGTGGACTTTTCCTTTTTCTCTCTCCTTTTTCTTTTATCTTTGTGATGTAATCTTGGGACTGAAAATGTTTGCGGCTGAAGATAGCTTTAAACCATCCTTTATATCAACAATATATACTGATGTAATGACAGTTTGTGTATAAAGCTTGAAACACGTGTACCGCGACATCCTTTGTATTCTGTTTTCAATTTACATTCATATATATATATATATATATATATATATGATGAATGAACAAAATCAAGAAAAAAGCAACATGAGTGGAAGTTTAAGTCTTAACTCCGATGTTATTAGTATAACACTTGAGACAAAAGGTTCTTTAATGTTTCGGGTGCTAGTCCTTCATCAGACAACTAAGAAACAGAGGAAAGACAATGGAAAGAAAGGAAATATATGTATGTATATACGTATATATGTATAGATATGTATTCGTATGTATGTTTGTATGTATGTATGTATGTTTTTGTGTGTGCGTGCGTGTGTGCATGTGTGCATGTGTGCATGTGTGTGTGTTTGTTTGTGTGTTGTATGCCGCAGAAATTCCGACAATCAACTTTACTACACTAACTTTCCATCGTGTTTGAGGTGAGAGAGGATGGTGAAGAGGTAAACAAAGATAAACAACCTCAGAAATCACCACCACTGCAGCCACCACCATCATGACCACCATAACAACTTCAAGAAGAAGAAGAAGAAGAAGAAGAAGAAGAAGAAGAAGAAGAAGAAGAAGAAGAAGAAGAAGAAGAAGAACAACAACAACAACAACAACAACAACAACAACAACAACAACAACAACAACAGCAGCAGCAGCAGCCACAACAACAACAATAAAAATGAACTAAAATTAAAAGAAGATTATATGAAATGATAAACATGATTACGGGGCGTGGAGGGTCGGACATATGTCATTATAGGGGTTTCCTCTGATACAATCTGTAAACGTCATAGAAAGAACACATGCTATGACAGATGTCAAACTATGACTGATGAAGTAACCACGTGACAAAGGAATTTCGAAATCTCTGTGGTATGTTAGGGCAGGATTTGAAACGTTTTGGCGCAGCTGTTTGGTACCACTTATTTGGCGTCATTGGTCCAAGGCTGTCTTATTTTGACATCGTGATGGTCACAGTTGGAACGTTTTAATGTTCCTCTCGTTTTCTCTTTTTTTTTTATTTCTCTCCTTGTTTCTCCTCCTATCATTCTTTCTGTCTCTGTCTGTCTGTCTCTCTCTCTCTCCCTCCTCTCTCTCTCTCACTCACTCTCTCTCTGTCTCTCTCCCTCCTCTCTCTCTCTCTCTCCCTCTCTCTCTCTCTCTCTCACTTTGAGTATATTTCTCTTTTGTGTGTAAGAGGAGAAAGTGCTTATATCATTCATGTTCAATTAATAAATTAAATTGTAATGTCTCCTTTTCCCTCTTCCTCTCTCTCCCCACCTTCCTCTCTCTCTCACTCTTTCCCTCGTCCTCTCTCTTCCCCACCTTCCTCTCTCTCTCTCTCTCACTCTCTTTCTATCTTTCTGCTTCTCTTTCTTTCTCCTCTTCCGTTCTCAGTTTATGCGTTTCGGCATATTTCACTTTAAGATTATGAGGAGAGAGAGAGAGAGAGAGAGAGAGAGTGCTTATGACAATTGTGGTGATGCTGATGCTGATGCTGGTGGCGATGGTGGTTGCAATAGTGGTGGAGGCGATTGTGATAGTGGTGGTGGTGGTGGTGGTCATGGTGGTGGTGAGAGACGCTGAGAACAAGGCGGCGAGAGTAGCAATTTTCGGGAACCGACGTTGCTTTATCTCCAGATCAATCTCGATTCAGCAGAACTATGACGAAGGACGCTCCAACTATGACCATCACGACGGAAGCGTCATACATCTGCAGATTCCTCACATATCAGGAAATATAACCCTTTTTATGTACCCTCACAAATTTGATGCACATTTAAGAAGTCCATAAACAGAAAAGAGAATCTGAATGCATATTATTAATTTAATTATCGGTAATTAAGTCATGAAAACATATTTCTTAATTATTTTTAATCTCCCACAACACCTCGCTCTTAGGTTCCTTTAATTTCAGTGGGTTTAAAATTTTTAAGAATAATTAAAAACATACCTCTTATTAAGCTTTGCCATAATTGTATCTTCATCTTCGTCATTTCTTGAAAAACTTAAGAAGCGCTAATCTATTTCTGTTTTTGTTTTGTTTTGTTTTTTTCTTAGAACTTTGCTTAGTCAGCAAATGATGGCCAATACCCTCTCCCCTCTGTTTATTTATTTATTTATTAATTTTTTTATGTATTTTTTATTTGTTTTTTTTATTCATATATTTTGCTCGGTCTCTTGATACTGGCGGTTTGCGTGAGGGTATTAGGGATGATGGATAATTAAATACCAATTCAAGAGTTGTCGTCGGAAATATCACCTCAGTTATATTATGGATTGAGGCGGCGATCTGGTAGAATCGTTTGCACGTCGGGCAAAATGCTTAGGGGATCTAGTCTGTCTTTACATTCTGAGTTCAAACTCTACCGAGGCCGACCTTTGCTTTCATTCTTTCAAGCACACACACACAGAAATATAACTGCACGCGTGCTGTTGGCGATTTCTCTTCCTTCTTTGGACTTTTCCGACGAAGAGCTATGCTCGAAATATCAAAGTCTCTCTTTTCGCCGAGCGTCAAGTCAATACCTTTCTTATGTTGCCCGTTTTTTATTCGTTTATTTGAATTGGCTATATATATATATATATATATATATATATATATATATATATATATATATATATATATATATATATATATATATATATATATATATATATATATATATATATATATATATATATATATATATATATATATATATATATATATATATATATATATATATATATATATATATATATATATATATATATATATATATATATATATATATATATATATATATATATATATATATATATATATATATATATATATATATATATATATATATATATATATATATATATATATATATATATATATATATATATATATATATATATATATATATATATATATATATATATATATATATATATATATATATATATATATATATATATATATATATACACATTCATTCATTCATTCATGGCTGTGTAGGTACAGGCACGGCTGTGTGGTAAACAATCTCGCATTGCGCCACGTAGTTTTGTGTTCAGTTCTACTACGCGGTACCTTGGCCAAATAACTTCTGTTATAGCCTCGACCCGACCAAAGTTTTTGTGAGTGAATATGGTAGGCGAAAACTGTGTGGAAGTCTGTTCCATATACACGTGTGCGTGTGCATGTAGGGACGGGTGTATATGTAGGTTATATATGTATGTATGTATATATGTATGTATATATGCGTGTGTATTTAAAACATGCACACGGACACACATGCTGCAGGAACATGATATCCCACTCCAGGTTGTTGCTAAACAAGACAGCTTGACTTTATTAATATAAAGAAACGCCATCGACTTATAGACAGGATATAAATTACTTTTGCACAGACAATAAGACAGCTAGATTTCGCTTAATTATTGTAAAAGGGAAGTCAATAATAATTGACATTTCGTTTATAACCCCTTGAACGCAGAAATCGGATATATCAGCTCAAGATTTTATTACCGTTTACTGCAGAAAGTGGTTTTACGCCACTGCTTAAAAAAAAAAAAA
>NC_142950.1:30755256-30760256 GCF_046866305.1 Octopus bimaculoides | reverse complement strand
TATTATTATTATTATTATTATTATTATTATTATAGGGATTGTTTCTGTTTTCAATGCTCAGATTCTAGTTTATTATTATTATTATTTTTTTTTTTTCTTATGCTTTCATATAGTTTTCATAACTACTGCTATACTGTTATGCAGCTGTTGCTGTTGTTATAGCTGTTGTTGTTGTTGTTGTTGTTGTTGTTGTTACAGTTGCTGGTGTGACTGTTGGTATTGTTGTTTTGTTAATGTTACCAGAGTCATTACCACGCATCTGTGTACGTTGCTGTTATTATAATTGCTCTTCTCTTTACTATTGTCAAACACAACACATACAACAACCCGAGTCAGACAAAACAAATGTACAGCTAACAGCTTAAACAGGAGACTTGCTTCAAGGCAAGTCTTTCCGAAATACAAATATTAATACTAATAATAATAATAATTCTTTCTACTGGAAGTACAACGTCTCAAATTTGTGGGAAGAGGTTCAGTCGATTAGATCGCCCCCCCCCCCCCAGTGCGTAACTGGTACTTATTTAATCGATCCCCAAAAGGATGAAAGGCAAAGTCGACCTCAGAGGAATTTGAACTCAGAACATGAAGAGAGGCAAAATCAAATGTATGGACGGGCTAGCGATACCGTCAGGGGAGGTTATGAAGCAGAGGTTATGAAGAAACAGACTTGACAGAGCAAAATAGTGGTACTAACATAAGCCCGAAGGCATCATCGAAAATGATAATGCAAAGATCCTACGGGATTTTATGATTCAGTGCGACCATGAGATAGAGAATAGGAAGCCAGATATAGTGTTAATTGAGAAAGAAATCAAAGCAAGGGCAATTGCTCTCTTCAATTTGTCACATGATGGCCAAGAAGAGTATGCAAATAATAGGCCCGTTCATATACACCTCTTTCCTACTCTTACCACTTTTGAATGAATTTAAAAGGAGGCAGCACCATTTTCTAGATCCTCACCTTGATTGACATGGGTGAAACTTGAAAATGTTGATGAAAACACTGTCCGAAAAAGAAGGTGTACGTCTTACAGTCTGTTTGTCTTGTCCACCTTGCAACGCCTTTCACAATAACCACCAACAGAGGAAAACTGTTTATTCTTCCCGGCGAATAGAAGGCGACCGAGCGGTCTTCAAGATGAACTCCGTCGACTTTACGCAAAATTCCACATCTTTCACCGAGAGTTGCTGTAGGCCGTCGAAGTAAGCTCTAAAGCAGTGGTTCTCAACCATTTTTTTTATCTATGGACCCCTTTGGTTACTATTCTATCCTGGTGGACCCCCATAGACATTCGATGATTCAAAACTAGTTTAATAGATACTTCTTTCAAAATTCCTATCTTGTTTTTCACACATTAACTTATGTAGGTTGAGCTATGTCAAACATTAAAGAAAGAAATCTTGCTGTTTCTTACAATGAATACACTTAAAACAAAAATTTTCACGGACCCTTAAAATACACCGTGAATCCTCAATTTACTATTTTTCTTTCCTGTCCCCTTCTAAATCTCATATGGACCTCGGGGGTCCACTTGGACCCCATTTGAGTACCATTGCTCTGAAGTATAGATTCATCTCTGTTCCACCATCTGATCCGAACACTTGAAAGAACTGTGCAAAAATCTTTATATATTTGCCTGGGATCGAGTTATACATATCAGTCCAGGTTCGTCAGAGATCGAATCGTGGCTTTGCTACCTTGTTACAGCTCTCGTTATGCGGCCCCCATCGAATTGCTTTCGTCCATTCGTTTATTATTGAACATGCCTTAGCTCTACAACGCAGCCTTCATGCTTCACGTTGAAGAAGTGAACGAATAAAAAAGATACGGTGTGACTACATATACCTATGGAATACTCAGCCGCTAACACATAAAACTTAATTTGAACGGTATTTCAATTGATCGACCAACTGTATGCTCGTCGTTAAAACCGACGGAGATCCATCGCATTTGAATGAAAAAAAATACATATATACAGTTGAATATGGCCTGCGGGGTTGTAAACAAAAACAATAACAGTAATCGACTCAAAAGTGGAAGGCGGGGCCCGGTGTGTGCTGCCACATTTACATAGCGGCGACCCATATAGATAATAATAATAATAATAATAATAATAATAATAATAATAATAATAGGGAATAAAAATTCTTTTGAGACCTAGGGTACGGTTATGAATGATAAGGTACATTTTTTCGTTTGGTAATAGAGGTTGTGATGGCGAGGTTAGTGGGGATTGGCAAGGTTGGTGGGGATTGGCGAGGCTGGCGGGGGAGGTGAGGATGGTGGTGGTAGAAGTAGTCGTAGTAGTATTGTTGGGTGGAGGGGTAGTAGTAGTGGTGATAGTGGTGGTGGTGGTTTTTTGTGATGGTAATAGTCACGGTGGTGTGGTAGTTGCGATAGAGGAGATGGTAGTAGTAGTAGTAGTAGTAGTGTTGGTGGTAGTGATGGTGGTGGTGGTAGTGATGGTGGTGATGGTGGCACCGGTAGTAGTAGTAGTAGTAGTAAATTAAAAAAAGAAAAAAAAAAGAAAAGCACTTCTCAGCTGTCAGCTAGAGGGCGCAGCTGGTGTGTCGTTAGTCACACGAGATGTATATATTAAACAACATTAACAGATGGATTGAAAACCAGCGACAGAATGCAGAGAGAGGGAGAGAGAGAGAACAAAAATAAACAAGTACATAAACAAATAAATAAATAAAAAAACATAATACCGAAACCAAATAAGAAAAACAACATTTGCTACAGTAAGAACAATAACTACAGCTCAATGCCATTGAACAAGAGAAGCAGGGAGTAGCAGCAGCAGCAGCAACAACAACAGCGGCAGCAAAAGACCATCAGGAACAACGAAAGTGGTGCAGCAACTTAAGACGAAAACTTTCAAAACATTATCTTAATTTAAATATTTATACACAAAGTTATTTATTGAACAGACAAGCATGGTTGTAGAATTTTTGTCGAAAACATAGGTGGCGCTGCAAGCTCAGGAATTTCTGGAAGATGTTGGATATGGTCCTCGAGGTCAACCGTTTCCCGGACAGCTTCATCATTCGTACCCATCACTGATGATGACGCTAGCAGTTCCTCCGTGTCCGAAGATTATGAGGATCAGCTGTGCTTTGCTTCCTGCCTGCGCTTGGTAGTTTTAAAGTGAAAGTCATTCCTCCCACTCCGATCTCACTTTTAGACTTGGACGTCTGACCACAGTGACTCAGCGGGTTAAGACGGTTGCGGTGGCTACCAAACTGTATGTTTTACTTTGGAATGACATTCCACGTTAAATGCTTTACAAGTCTGAAGAGTCACCCCCTCTACTCTCTCTGAGAAGGGACAAGTCGATTACATCGACCCTAATACTCAACTGGTACTTAATTCATCGAACCCGAAAGGATGAAAGGCAAAGTCGACCTCGGCGGAATTTGAACTCAGAACGTAGCGGCAGACGGAATACCGCTAAGCATTTCGCCCGGCGTGCTAATGATTCTGCCATTTCGCCGCCCTGGATATGTGTGTATGTATTTATGCGTCTATGTTTGTCCCCTCACCATCGCTTGACAACCGATGTTGGTATGTTTACGTCCCCGTGTCTTAACGGTTCAGCGAAAAAGACCGATAGAATACGTTCTAGGCTTACAAGGAATAAGTCCGGGGGTCGATTTCTTTGGCTAAAGGTGGTACTCCAGCATGGCCGCAGTCAAATGACTGAAACAAGTAAAAGAATAAAAGAAAAAATAAGCTCCCATATTTTTAGAAGCTAAAAGTGAGGTCGACTGGTAAGCTCCCCCAGCTCCCTATTACATGACTTCTGCTTTTCATCTCATCAAAAGTGTCCAAGGACGAGGAAGGGAAGTAGACTGCATTTCGATCCTGGACTTAAAACTTAATGATTTCTAGCTGTGGCAGAAAATTTATGATACTTAAGAAATATGATTTGCCGCGTTGTTTTTGCTTCCCAAGCGGGTGGACTTTGGAGCCAATTACCGCGAAATTGTTGGCCTTTCTGCCAAAATTTGAAACTATTTATATAATGGGAATTGAGTCAAACCTGACTGTTATTTCTAGCATTCTTGATGAGGAACCACGCAGAAATCTTATGATTGATTCGTTCGCATGTTACAGCTAGAAACACAAAAATAATGCTCAAAGTATGTCTGTCTGTTCGCCTATTTGGTTTTTTTCTCTTTGAAATTTCCTCTTTTATTCTCTCATCGTTTTGCATTTTTAATCCCTTTTTTTTCTTCTTCTCTTCTTCCGTTTTATCTTTCTCTTTACCGTACCCTCTCCCTCTCTTTCTCTTTCTCTTTTTATTGTATATTTCATCTATTTTCCTTCTCTTTGGCACCTTTTCTTTTTTCGTAATTTCCTCATTTCTTTCAACAAACCAAATAAAGACATTTTAACTCTGTCGTTTTTCTTATCGCTTTATTTTCGATTTTTTCCCCCTAATTTCTATTTATATTCTTATTTTATTTTTCACAATCAAAAAATTCTTATTTATTTTTTGTTTGTTTTTAAACTTTTTTTTTCAAAAAGCAAAAGAAAGAAAATACTTATTGCATTATTTTAAACACCATGCCATGCGCTTTCACGTATAGAAATATATTCATGTCGTTAGACATGTGTCTATACATACGTATTTTAAGTATATATGTATTATGTATGCATATACATATATATGTATGTATACGTGTACCTATCTATCTATCTATATGTATATATATATATGTGTGTATATATATATATATATATATACATACATACATATATGTTGTTGTTGGCACTCCGTCGCTTACGACATCGAGGGCTCCAGTTGATCCGACCAACGGAACAGCCTGCTCGTGAAATTAACGTGCAAGTAGCTGAGCACTTAACGTAGTTCTCGGGGATATTCAGCGTGACACAGTGTGACAAGGCTGACCCTTTGAATTACAAGTACTATAGAAACACGAAAAAATAGTGAGAGAAAGTTGTGGTGAAAGTGTACAGCAGAGTTCGC
>NC_142950.1:30737756-30740256 GCF_046866305.1 Octopus bimaculoides | reverse complement strand
ACCACCACCACCACCACCACCAGCACCACCACTAATACTACTACCACTACAACAACAACCGCCACCACTGCCACTACCACAACACCAACACTACCAATACTACTACTACCACCACCACCACCACTGCTACCACCAATACTACTACCACTACACCACCATAAACATCACCACTACTACTTCTACCACAACCACCACCACTAATACTACTACCACACAACAACAACAACAACCACCACTACTACTACTACTACTACTACCACAACACAAACTCCACCATCACCACCACCACCACAACTACTACTACTTCTACTACTACTTCGAGCCGACGAGCCAAACAAACAAATAAATCTCCAGATACCTTCACGACAGGGAACCCTTAGAGACTGGGGTTTATGCACTCAAGCTGCTTGGTGTAGTTTTGTTTAAACACACCACCGCCAGCCACTCAGCTGCACACACGTACACACGCATACACTCAAACACACGCACATAGGCATATACGCGCACATATACATACATACATACATCCATCCATCCATACACACAAGCGCATACCCGCTCGTTCACACTAGTACACGCATACACTTGCCCACCGTCACCTTGCCACACTCATGCCTACCTTCCCGCCACTGTCCCACATATCTTGGAATGCCGTATCCCACTGTTTACATTGCTTTTGTTAGCTTAAAGCACAACACATCACAGTGGACTGTTGTTCTATCAGTCGTAAACCTGAAATTCTCGGTGGCTGTGTGTGTGTGTGTCACACTCCCCCCCCCCACCACCACCACCGTACCCATCCTCATCCAACACACAGCTCGACTCTTTCCCTACGTGGATGTGTGTGTCTGTATGTGTACATAAAAATATACATACAAACATACATACAGACATATACATAATTATACACAAACAACAGTTCGTTCGTACAGAGCTCACAGCAACAGCACCACACCGCATATGTGTGTGTGTGTGTGTGTGTGTGTATGTGTGTATAAGATTGAACCCAAGATAATGTGAGCTCGCCAAAATCGATATATATATATATATATATATATATATATATATGAATGTAATCCTATTTACGTATGTGATTTTATTTATGCATGTGTATATATAAGTGTATATATAGACGTATATGTTTTTATATATATATATATATATATATATATATATATATATATATGCCTATTTATATATATATATACCCATATATATATACACATATAAATGAATATAAGTATGTACGACATTGGATATCCAACTAAAAACGATGTATATATATGTGTACCCTCACATCACACCACACCAATACCCTCGCATCACACCACGCACACCACACCAATACCCTAGCATCACACCACGCACACCACACCAATACCCTCGCATCACACCACGCACACACTACAACTGACCAACTACTTTCTCCCTTTCTCCCTTCCCCCATTTTCACACTACATACCTCAAGATCACCAGCAGTCTACCTCCCACACACAGCCCCTCGTTCCCGATCACCGTTTGTTATCTCCCCCTTTCTTAGCTCTCTTGAAATAAGAATTTCTAACTTCCGGTCAGTCATTGTTATGATCGGCCATTATTATGATTGACCGTTGACTGAACACTATTCAATTTTTTTTCTCCGTGTTTTTCTCCTTGTCTCCGTATTCTTTCTGTTGAAGAGCGTAGCTCGAAACGTCAAAGACTTTCCGTATTCCCGAGCGTCATACTAATATATACTTTTGTTATTTACACCACCTGTCCTCGTCTGTTGTTATTTTTTGTATATTCTCCCATATATATATATATATATATATATATATATATATATATATATCTTCATATATATATATATATATATATATATATATATATATATATATATATATATATATACTTAAGAAATGATCCTATACATAAACGTATATATATGCATATATATATATACATATATACATATATATATATATATATATATATATATATATATATATATATATATATATATATATATATATATATGTATATGTATGTATATATGTATATATTGTTTTTCATGATAACAAAATGCATGCAAGGTTAGCTAATTGTATATATATATATATATATATATATATATATATATATATATATATATATATTATACATACATATACATAATGCATGCTTAGCTACTTGTGTAAATATTTATATATTCACATGAATAACTATTTATTTATATACCCGAAGTACAAGAACACACCTACTGCATGAAATGAAATTTGCATACCAACGCCCACCTATTTATGCATAGATTCGCGCGCACAAACATTCCCAGACCTACACTATCGTATTCTATTATGTGCGTTTTCGTCTATATAAATACATATATACATATATATAAACGCATATAATTATGCTGCTTCATATGTGTGTGTATGTGCGTGTATGTGTGTATGTGTACAGACAGACATGCACTCATACATAAATATGCTCGTGAAGTAAATTGATATCTGTTTCAATA
>NC_142950.1:30715256-30722756 GCF_046866305.1 Octopus bimaculoides | reverse complement strand
TCAACTTGTATGCGGGAAAATACAGCATGTCTGTGTGTGTGTGTTCGTGTGTATTTAACACACGGAGCAAAATGCTTTGCAGCATTTCGTCCGTCTTTACGTTCTGAGTTCAAATTCCACCGAGGCCGACTTTACCTTTCATCCTTTCAAGGTCGATAAAATAAATAGCAGTTGAGCTTTGAGGGGGCGGAGGTCGATGTAATCGACTTACCCGCCTCCAACGAAGTTACTGGCCTTGTGCCAGATTTTGAAAACGAAATTACTAACTAATTGTCTGATGAATAACATTAAAAAAATGTTGTGTCGAGAACAACTTGTGTCTTTGATTCCATTCCATTGTTAAAGACTAACGAACGTAAGCCGCCGCAGGATAATGTTATAGATAAACAGCAACTTGAGACTGAGAAAAACAATAGCCACTCGGTTTGTTGCACTTGACTATCTTAAATTGGTGCTTATTGCGTTTAATTTCAAAATTCTACGCGTTAGATATGATATATACCAGCCATCAGAGAGAAAATAATGTGTGCTGCAATGAGCGTAAAACATATATATATATATATATATATATATATATATATACACCACGGAATTCTTGCAAAACGATGTAACAATAGACGGGCAAATAAAGAACAAAACACATTTCACATTGTGATGACATTAGAAGGAAGATGATGAAGAACATATACATACATGCATGTGTATGTGTGTGTGTGTGTGTGTGTGTGTGTGTGTGTGTGTATACACAAATATATATATATATATAAATATATATATATATATATATATATATATATATATATATATATACACACACATATATATACAGATATATATGTGTGTGGATATATACATATATATACATAAATATATGTATATACATATATATATACATATAGATATAGATATATAAAGGTTCTTTATATATTTATATAAAACTTGTTTTATATGTGTGTGTATGAGTATAAAGATATATATATATATATATATATATATATATATTTACTCTTTTACTCTTTTACTTGTTTCAGTCCTTTGACTGCGGCCATGCTGGAGCACCGCCTTTAGTCGAGCAAATCGACCCCAGGACTTATTCTTTGGAAGCCTAGTACTTATTCTTTCGGTCTCTTTTGCCGAACCGCTAAGTTACGGGGACATAAACACACCAGCATCGGTTGTCAAGCGATGTTGAGGGGACAAACACAGACATACAAACACATACACACACACATATATATATATATATATATACATATATACGACAGGCTTCTTTCAGTTTCCGTCTACCAAATCCACTCACAAGGCATTGGTCGGCCCGAGGCTATAGTAGAAGACACTTGCCCAAGATGCCACGCAGTGGGACTGAACCCGGGACCATGTGGTTGGTAAGCAAGCTACATATAATATACACACACATATATACAGATATATATGTGTGTGGGTATATACATATATATACATAAATATATGTATATACATATATATATATAGATATAGATATAGATATATAAAGGTTCTTTATATATATATATATATATATATATATATATATATATATATATATATATATATATACATATTTATATATACACACATGCATATTTAGACGTTTGCATACATATACATCCATAGACATGCATACACACTCATATATATCCACATACATACACATTTACACATACACACTTGCCTACGTGTACGCATGCATGTATACTTCTACATAGTTTCCATTGGTTTTTTCCAAACAATACTCTCTGTATGAAGATCAGAGATCGTGAAAGACAGAATATTTGGGATCCGATAGAAATACCAACTTGGTTCCTGGCGAGAATAAGACCACCAAAAACTGTTTACTTCTTGTAACTGCCCTTACTATAATATTGTATTTATAAAATTAAATACTTCGTATTAATTTTTACTGTAATTAGTTTTACACGCTGTCTATTTGACAAAATCCTATACTCTCTTAACTCTTTTAATACTTTCAGTCAATTAACTGTGGCCATGCTGGAGCACCGCCTTTAGTCGAGCAGATCGATCCCAGGACTTATTCTTTGCAATCCTAGTACTTATTCTATCGATCTCTTTTGCCAAACCGCTAGATTACGGGGACGTAAACACACCAGCATCGGTTGTCAAGCGATGCTGGAGGACAAATGCAGACACACAAACACACACACACACACATATATATACATAAATATACATATATACGACGGGCTTCTTTCAGTATGTATATATATATATATAGATAGATATTCATATATATATATATATATATATATATATATATATATATATATACATACATACAGAGAGAGAGAGAAAGAGAGTAGGGAGACTGAGAATTAGAAATCCACTATAATGACTCCCGCAATCTTAGCTTTGAGTAATTAATTTATTTCCAGGATTGTATATGTGCGTGTGAGCGCGTGCGCGCGCACCAGTATGTGCATATGTTGAGAAGGTGAGAGAGAGAGAGAGAGAGAGAGAAAGAAAGGGAGAGGTAGATTGAGAGATAGTGTTTATTCATAAACCAGATAAGATGGTTAATGTAACTATTGTAAACATTTATTTAACAGTTTTGCAAAGCCTCAAATTGATTTGTGGTTTATAACGAATGTGACACGTAACCAACACCACAACCACCACCACTACCACCACCACTACCACCACCACCACTACCACCACCACAACCACAACCACCACCATCATCTTATACCCACCACAATCACCACCAACACCACCACCATCACTCCTATACCCACCACCACCACAATCACTACCACCATCACTACTATACACATCGCGGAATCTTGGGGTTTGTAGCTCGTGCTCTTAACCACTACGCCATATGCCCGTGGGCAATTATGGAGTGAATTTTAGGGCTTAAAAATCTAATATTCTCTTATCCTTCCTTAATACCGGTTCCCATATGCTACTCATATCTGCACTCGGTCTGCTTAGGAGGTTGTTGTGTCCTAGCATATGTACTGCTTCTTTAAGTTTTCGTGTTTTCCAGTGGTGTTCTCTATCTATTATTTTAGCCTCATCCCACAGGGAAAGGTACTCTTCATTTTTCCATACATGATCAGCTATACCCGATTTATCAATATCTCCTCGTGTCACAGCTTTGCAATATTCGCCTACCCTCATTTTGAGGGGCGGCATGTTTCGCCTTTGTAAACCTACCACAGCTGCATGGGCTGAAAGCACACGCAGTTCTTGGTCATATTCTTATCTATTGGTGGTTTTACTCGAAGGAGATATTTGCGAAGTGTTGTATTAATCTTGAATACTGTCCTGATGTCATATGGGCTGCATATGTATGTATGCACGCATGAATGTATATATGTACGTATGTAGGGACCAGATCTCTGGTCTGAAAATAACATGATGAATTGAGATACCGCTTTCTATCGCAGTCGTTGTTAAGACCCCCCCCCCCCACCCATTTTGTCTCTGCCTTAGAACTCTCGCAGTCAAAACAGACGCTACCGTAAGTGCTTCCTTTCTTTCGCTCCCAAAATGCATACCAATAAATCTAACGCTAAGCCGTTATCTTCCACAGATACTCCTTGATCGTATAATTTTGTCTCATTCCCATGTCAAGATTTTCAAGTACTTTGTTTTCTAGTATTACCGTAACAAAAGTGGTTGTTATGGATGTCATTGTTGCTTCGTCCCGGGTCAGGCTAAATTACTCAGAGCAATGATCAAAAGCATTCCAGCCGTGACTATCACAACTTTCCTAATATACTGTGAACTTTACGATCGCATTATCTAGCACAGGGGTTTTCAAACTTTTTGACTTGCGGACCCCTTTATATTTCAGGCTTTACCTTAGGGACCCCCCCCCCCTTATAAACGCTTATGAAATTTATACATAAATATTTGCTTAAAATAACATATATTTTTACATTTATTTATTTAACAGTATTTAACAAATAGGTTTATTGTCAATTAAAAGATTTCGATTAAAAAACATATATAAAATCAAATTGCCCATAAAAAGTATTTACTGTCCACGGACCCCCTGTCTTGTCCTTGCGGACCCCATGTGGTCCGCGGACCACAGTTTGAAAACCCCTGATCTAACACATGCATATGATCCATCCATCTGCTCCATTATTCTTGGGAGGGTCATGGTATAGAATCCTCAGGCATCTCGAAAGGGTCCTGTCAGAAGAAACCGCCATAAGATTTTCCAAATAAATTCCAAATCACAAACAATTGAGTTGATAGTAATTATCCAGCCATCTTGTTCTTTAATTGTCCTCAAGTTCTTCTGGTTGGTTTTGGCATGAAGAATCCGTCTTGAAATTCTTTCCTGGGCCACCTTATGAGTTCCTGGGTGTCGCGAAAGGCCCAACCTTCCGAGTTCTTTTGCAGGGCTTAGAAAAACTGAAGGACTGCTGCAATAAGTATGTGAATCTGAGAGGGGGAAATATGTTGAACAAAACCATAATTAAATGATACACTTTCATTTGTCAACATTGAAACTTTTAAAGATGTTTTTCTATTTCATAATTCTGAATTTTTATCATTGATAAAAAAAAAAAAATTGTTGAAACTAGTTTGGTATATATGTAAATAAATCTATTTTAAACAATTACAAGTTTTTCAAATTTAGGCGCATTTTCAATAACAAATTTGCATATATTTTTTCCTGCGTGGAAACATCCTCCCTCTTTTATATACATATCAACTCCGACAGGATAAAAGACAAATAAGAGCACGGCAGAATTTGAACACAGAACGTAAAGACGAACGAAACACCGCTAAGCATTTTTTAGTACGGCATGCTAACAATTCTGGGATTTCGCTGCCTTAAACTGTTAAAATATTATAATTCAGTATGGACGCAATGCTCAATGTGGTGTGGCGAACAAATAGCTTGTCTCAAAAATGATTACAAAAATAGTCTCAGAATAATAAACAATATAGCCATTGTATGCATATATTGGAATAACATAGATACGCTAAATAGGCAGCGAGATATCATAACATTATGTATGAAATAGATATAGAAACATAGATAAATATACAAACATGGATAATATATGTGTGACTGACTGCAAGAGAGAGCGAAGAGAGAGAGATAGAGAGAGTGTGTGTGTGCGTACATGTTTATCATGTATATATATATATATATATATATATATATATATATATATATATATATATATATATATATATATATATGGGAAGAAGAAGTGGAGGAGGAATAGATGGCCAGACAAATATATGGATATACACATAATATATGCGTGCGTGTGTTTGCGTGTAGGGTGTATATATATATATACATATATACACAGAGACACACATATACAGATATCTTAAGTATTTATCAATTTATCACTCTGTCTATCGTTATATATATGTGTTTGTATGTGTGTGTACATGTATGTATATGTATACACACACACATACACACATATATATATATATATATATACACACACATACACACACACATATATGTGTACGCATGTACGTACAGATATATATACATAAATGCATATATATATATATATATATATACATACATACATACATACATACATACACACACACACACACACACATATAATGACGTACGGATAGACAAACAAACACACACATACACACACACATGCATGCACACACACACACACATGCATGCACACACACACACACGATCAGGAGCAGATCATCAAACAAAGTCAAACACAAAATTTTAACCATCACTCAACACTCCTAACTTCTAGCAACATTTCTTCTTCACAGAGACACGCATAAACACACTCATACATACATATATACATACATGCATACATACATACATGCATGCATTCATACATCAACTGACCCAGAATCTTTTTACTGTTCCTTCATGTCTTCAATGTAGAGATTAGTCTGTTCAACAGAATGTTCTATTTCCATTTATTTGCAATAGAATTTCGGGTTTTTCTTTTGGTTTTTGTTTTTTTGCCCTTATCTTTCTACTCAAAAAATATTTATCTCAAACACAGACCTACAACTGTGAGACGGATTGTGTAAACATTAGGGAGTAGATGGCGGATGGGGGTGGTGGGTGGTGGTGATTAAGGGTGTTGTTGGTAGTGGTGTTAGTGATGATGATATTAGTGGTGGTCGTCGTGGTAGCGGTGGTGGAAATATTGGGGGTGGGTCGGGGATGGGTTAGGGGTTTTACCTCTCAGCACCCAGCTCGATAGTTGTTTATGGACGCTGAGACAACCTCGATACCCAGAAAAAAACAAACAAAAAAATTCGAAGCAAAAAAAAAAACAAATAATAATAATAAAGGGATAGGTTTTAATTCAGAAATAAACAAAGGAATTTGATAATCTTCGGAGAGTCGTGTTAGTGTAAACTACCGTCTCGCTTCTGTACGTGCTGTATTGAATGTGTTATATATGTACATATATGTATGTATATATATATATATATATATATATATATATATATATATATATATATATATATATATATATATATATATATATATATATATATATATTTATATATATGCATATATATATATATATTTATATATATATAAGTACGTATGTATATATATATGTATATATATATACTTATGTATATATATATATATACTTATATATATATATATATATATGTATATATATATATACTTATATATATATATATGTATATATATATACTTATATATATATATATGAATGTGTATATGTGTATATATGTATATATATATATATATATATATATATATATATATATATATATATATATATATATATATATATATATATATATATACCTACATGTATGTATTCGATTTCTCACAAATATATGTGTATATGTGTATGTATGTATGTATGGCAAATTGGCAGATTCCTAAGAGCGTCTCAAGAATTTTTTCGTTTCTCTGAAATACCGTGGGCTCAAATCTCACCGATGACAAAATTTCCTTTCATTCTTTCAGGGTCAAGAAAACAGTAACTGCCAAACTAAAGTAGTGGATTGACAGAACTGTTAGAGTGTCGGAGGTATGTCCTATGATATCTGCAGGGTCCGACTTCTTTCTTCCTAATCTCGATGCCTACGATGACATTGTTACCAATCTGATCGGCGTTGCCCTTTTCCAGGAAAACCTCACTGACGTGAAGAAAGGACATTTCTTTTTCATTTTTTTTTTTTCTATTTTGCATGGGCAACAGCAAGTGTTCCACAAAATACTGTATATTCCGTCATATAATTCGAATTTTTCAAACCAAAACTTACAGCCCTCCCAAAAGGTAGGTCAACTTACACACACCGAGACAAATTTGGAAGACCAAAATTTTCATGTGAAATGCAAGATTTAAAAAGAAAGATTTAAAAAGAAAGAAAGAAAAAAGCACCTTAGCAAAGCTCTTGATATGAGACACAGACGGAGCCTCCATGCAAGAGTTAGATCTGCTAGAAAGAGTAGTCATCTTTGATATGGTAAGTGCGATCGTCGTTGTTGTC
>NC_142950.1:30692756-30695256 GCF_046866305.1 Octopus bimaculoides | reverse complement strand
ACACGTCGGGCCAAATGCTTAGCGGTATTTCGTTTTACCTTTACGTTCTGAGTTCAAATTCTGCTGAGGTCGACTTTAGCTTTCATTGTTTCGGTGTCCATAAATGCCGGAGAAATGCCGTCATGCATTTTGTCCGACGTGCTTAACGACTTAACCAACACGCTGCCATACATTTTTTTTATATTTCTACTGTAGGCAAAAGGCCTGAAGTTTTGAATAGAAGGGTTAATTGATTACATCAAAAACTGTTGTTTGCGTCCCCGTAACCAGCGGTTCTACAAAAGAGACCGGGGTTGGAAATTGAGTAAGTACTGGGGTCGATTTGCTCGGCTAAACCAATGGTTTTCAACCGGGGTCCGTATAGCCCTTATGGGTCCATATAAGATCTTGTTGTCAAAGTTTATGTGCATTAAAATCGGTTATACTTTTGCATTAAACAAAATATTCCAACAATTCTTTTTATACAGTTCCTAATGATATTTAATTAGAAAAGTGTAATGAATATAATTATAAAAATATGGTTAATATAATGGGATTTTTTAAAAACATTGAAAGAGGATGAGAGGGTACAGTAGAGTAAAATAGGACTGAGGGGTGGGGTCCATAGGCAAGAAAACGGTTGAGAAACATTTGATTTGACCCATTAAGGTGGTACCTCAGCATGGCCACACCCCAATGACAAGCAAAAGATAAAAGACATATGAACACTCTGACATATGAACAAAGCACACACACATAAACAGAAAGACAGACACACAAATCATATACCCAAGCATGTACACGCACACACACAGACGCTTATCCAACAACACCAACACACACACACACTCACACACACACACTCACACACACACACACACACACATACTCACACACACACACACACACAAACACCAAGACAGACACACAAATCATATACCCAAGCATGTACACGCACACACACAGACGCTTATCCAACAACACCAACACACACACACACTCACACACACACACTCACACACACACACACACACACACCTACTCACACACACACACACACACAAACACCAAGACAGACACACAAATCATATACCCAAGCATGTACACGCACACACACAGACGCTTATCCAACAACACCAACACACACACACTCACACACACACACTCACACACACACACACACACACACACACCTACTCACACACACACACACACACAAACACCAAGACAGACACACAAATCATATACCCAAGCATGTACACGCACACACACAGACGCTTATCCAACAACACCAACACACACACACTCACACACACACACTCACACACACACACTTCTCCAACAACACAAGCACACTCACAAACACATATGCGCGCGCAGGCACGCACTCTCTCTCTCTCTCTCTCTCTCTCTTTCACACACACACACACACACACACACACACACACACACACACACACAGAGGAGAAGGAAAAAAGACACTTCCAAAACCTCTTCTCTTTATCAAAATCCGATCTATTACACTTGACAGCGTCCCAGTTCAGGAAATAATGCTTCAAGATTGAGATTTTAAAGTGATTCATGTACACACACACGCACGCACACACACACACACGCACACACACAGACGTGTGGGTATGTGTGTGTGTGTATACATATAATACAATACGAAAAACAGCATACTACAAGGTGTATACCCAAATTTTAAATTATTTCATATGTAATGCATACAAATCTATATGCAAATATATGTACACATACACACATGCACAGATACACACATACGCACACAGACATATGTTTATGCGTGTGTGTATGTGTGCGCATGCGTATGTATATATATATATATATATATATATATATATATATATATATATATATATATATATATATATATATATATATATATACACACACACACCGACACATATACATCTATGTAGATATACATACATGTAATTGTAATTAATGAAAATTCATCCGGCAGAGAGCTTCCCGCCATTCTCTTTGATTTCTTTACTCCCTATTCCACATGTGTGTGTGTGTGTGTGTGTGTGTGTGTGTGTGTGTGTGTGTGTGTGTGTGTGTGTGTGTGAAATCTACAAAAAGTCAGGAGGTATGAGAGATGAATATATCTATTTAACCACTTGACAATCATAGGATTACAGCCGTTTCGCAGCCTTCCTCATTGAAGCGTAATGTCAATGTAGAATAAAAATTATGTTTCCATGCTTGCATTAATATGCCGAAGAGGTTGATGGAGGCAGAGGAGGAAGGGCAGTAGTCATGGTGGTGACGGTGGTGGTGGTGTTGGTAGTGTTTGTTGTGGTGATGGTGGCTGTGTTGATCATGGTGATGGTGGTAGTGCTAATGGCAGTGGTAGCAGTAATAGTAGTAGTAGTTGTTGTTATGATGGTGGTGGTGGTGGTAGTAGTAGTAGTAGTAGTAGTAGTAGTAGTAGTAGTAGTAGTAGTCGTAGTAGTAGTAGTAGTAGTAGTAGTAGTAGTAGTAGTAGTAGTAG
>NC_142950.1:30687756-30690256 GCF_046866305.1 Octopus bimaculoides | reverse complement strand
TGATGTAATAGCAGCTTTTCTTGTTGTTCTTTGCTTCTTTTGTTTTGGTTCTGGGGGATTTTTTTCTTTTGTACTTTCTTAGACAGTTCTTCAGTTTTTATTCTTACCATTTATAGTTTCGGTTTCAATCGGGATTTTGTTTCGTGGTTAGCACTCATTTGTTTTTTTTTTTCTTCTTCTTTTTATATTTCCTCTCCGTCTTAGTCGATGTGGTGGTGGTGGTGGTGGTGGGGATTGTCGTCGTCATCGTCATCAATTTCATCGTCATCTTTGTCGTCGCCATCATCCTCCTCGTTGACATCGTCACCAATATCAACGTCATCAGCTTCATCGCCATCATGATCATCATGATCATTATCATCACCGCCGTCATCATCATAATCATCATCAGCAGCAGCACCTAACATCATCGTCGTCACCATCATCATCATCATCATCATCATCATCATCATAAAAAAGTAGGCTTTTTATGTGCCTTATATTTTTATATTTTCATTTTTCATTTATTTTTATTTTTACTTTATTCTTATTTTTATTTCTATTTTTATTTTTATTTTTATTTTTTATTTTATATTTGTATTGAATTTTTGTGAATCTCTGAAGAGGCCTAGCGAATCATGCATGTACCCCCATTACATCATTTTCATCTGCTAATTACTCCGGCACACAGGAGCTCTAGAGATAGAATGGGGCATGCCAACGCTAGGCCGAAACAGCAGTAAGTTTCTGTATATTATCCAATTGCTAAATGTACTTTATATTTGTAACCTTAATTGTTAATATGGCATGGTATGTCATATGCATCTGTATATTGTGTTTTTTGTCATTTTAGTTACAAAATAAACAAATTAATTCAATGGAATACACTGTCTGCAAGTCGATGGATACCGCATATTTTCCTCCATTTTCTTATTGCTATATAAATTTAGGGTAAAATAACCCCCTTTTACTCGCACCCACTTATTACACTTGGTATAACACTAGTGTAACGATAATTGGGTACCCTTCCAACAGTATATTGGATAGATACTACCCCTTAGCGGGTTGAATCCTCAACCCCTAACTCTCTTGCATACATATATACATACTTGAATGCAAATATACATACCTTCATACATACATACGAATATACATTCATAAACACATATATACGTACATACAAACATACCTACATTTATATAAACATACATACCTACACACACAAACACAAAAACATACATAAATGCCTACATACTTATATACATACATAAATACTTACATACATGAATACATTCATACCTACAAACATAAATCGTGGCACCCCGTCGGTTACGACGACGACGGTTCCGTTGATCGGATCAGCCTGCTCGTGAAATTAACGTGAAAGTGGTTGAACACTCCACAGACACGTGTACCCTGAACGTAGTTCTCGGGGAGATTCAGCGTGACACAGAGTGTGACAAGGCTGGTCCTTTTGCAATACAGGTACAACAGAAACAGGAAGTAAGAGTGAGAGAAAGTTGTGGTGGAAGAGTACAGCAGGGTTCGTACTTCCCCACCTTGCCGGAGCCTCGTGGAGCTTAAGGTGTTTTCGCTCAATAAACACTCACAGCGCCCGGTCTGGGAATCGAAACCGCGATCCTACGACCGCGAGTCCGCTGCCCTAGCCACTGGGCCATTACACCTCACACAAACATAAATACATACATACATACATACATACATACATACATACATTACATACATACATACAGACATACATAACATACCGACATACATATGTACATATAAATACACATACATTAATGCACGCATACATATATACATAGATACATACACACGCTCAACATGTGCTATTTTGATATATACAAGAACTACGAATTGTGTATGACATTCCAGCGGACAGCTATGATTCATGTAAGCTTTCCTTATGTTTCTGAGAACAGACTTAAATGAGGAGAAAGATGTTTTCTCTGCAATCTCTTCCTCTTTAAAGAGAACATCTATCTTCTACAGAAGATATTATACGTATGTGAAATATATCCCAGCAATTAACTGTTTTAATGAAGCTCACATAGTCTCTGTCTGTAATTAATGTACGTGACACATGTACGTACTTAAAAGCAAACCCGAAAACTTCAGCACAGAAGCGTACACGCAGGTAAACGAGAAGATGTTATACTCACGCACGTTCGTAAATATGAACGCGACACGGGCGCGAACAAAATGGCGGATTTCGAAACGGATGTACAGAGATGCAGAGAGCTACGAAGGGAAATGCTTAAGTAAAATTATCCGTACATATATACATATTCATACAAGTATATATGCATATATGTATAATATACATATTCATACACGCGTACAAAAGCGTACAAAAGTATATATGTATGTATATATATAATTTTATGATAAAAACTTTATAAGAATTTATGAAGTAGTTAGCGTGAAAAAACCTCACAAGGAAAAAAAAAAACATCATTTTTTTTCCGTAAATATATATAATTTAATTTAAAGGGCA
>NC_142950.1:30680256-30682756 GCF_046866305.1 Octopus bimaculoides | reverse complement strand
GCGGCGGTGGTAGTGGTGGTGGCGGTGGCGGCGGTGGTGGTGGTGGCGGTGGTTTAGGCGGCGGCGGCGGTGGCGGCGGCGGCGGTGGCGGCGGTGGCGGCGGCGACGGCGGTGGTGGTGGTGATGGAGGTGAGGGTGATGTTGGTATTGATGGTGGCAATGGTGGTGCTGATGGCTGCGGTAATGATAGTCGTGATAGTGATGGTGGTAATGGTAGTGATGATGGTGGTGGTGGTGGTGGTGGTGGTGGTGGTGATGAGTGTGGTTATGGTAGCGATGTTGTGGCTGGGATCTAGTGGTTGCAACGGTAGTGGACGAGTTACGTGATCAGCCAACCTACCAGCTAGAAATAGCTACCTTTGAATTTCTCATTCAAATTTGGAGGAATAAATTTTATGTTGCTCAACATTAAGCCTCTTTAGTCGCATTTGCTTTGAGTATGTAGTTTCTGTGATACGTCTTCGTCGGAAAGGAGAAAGGGAAAAGTCCAAAGAAGGAGAAAAAAATCGCCAACAGCACGTATGTGCTTATACTGCTGAAGTGACCGGAAGTGTAAAGAGATAGAGACAGTGGTGTTTTGAGACAGGAGAGTCTACAATTGTTCAAGACGATGCTCTAGAATGACCGCGATCTAATGCTTGAAACAAGCAAAAGAATGAAAGTTTATTCAAACGCAGCAAGACTTGAGAGAAGAATGCTTTCTCTTATGGATACACATATGGGTAGCGCTTCTCGATAGCACTGCCTGGCCAGGGATCTCTGGAAGTTGTCCATAGGTCCCGGCCCGAAAGTCGTCTTGAACAGACCGGTCAGGTATTCCTCGTCGACGCCCAGGTTCGCCCCGAGATCGTCGTCGTACCTCCTCTCCATTAATCCCCTATAGAATGCTTTGGCTGTGTTGCAGTCGCTCAAGGTCGACTGCAACACAACCAAATAATAATAATAATAATAATAATAATAATAATAATAATAATAATAATAATAATAATAATGTTTATTAATTGACATGAGTATTCCTTGCGATCATAATATAGCGGCGAAAGAATTTGACAAAATCAGTAAATATAAAGACTTGCTAATAGAAATTGCAAAAATGTGGCACCTCAAGGCGACTACCGTACCAGTGATTGTAGGATCTCTAGGAATGATAAAAAAAAAAGGTACTGAAACCTATTTGAAAATGATACCAAGCTTACCATCCCTACAGGAAGTGCAAAAAATCGTGTTAACTGGAACGCTTCATGTACTGAGAAGAGCATTATCGCTGTGAAAACAATGTCCATTCATGAATTTATTTATTAATTAATTATTTTTTAAACACATATTTTACATGTGAATTTGCGTGTGTAAACTGGGAATGCATACAATGAGCTTCTCTGCCCTAGGTGTACGGAAAACACTCGGCCAGAAATAGAAGAAAACTTAAAGAAAGAAGAAAAAAAAACTACATACTAATAATAATAATTTTTTAAATAATAATAATAATAATGATAGCAACAACAAATAACATTGATATAAACAAGATGATTGCCAATCAACGGGTGACTGTAGTCTCTAAGCGGTCGCTCGAATTCCCAAATATAACTATGAGATTTCTCTCTTGCCAAACCAATCTCATTGTGTTCATAGAAATGTTGGGTGGCCACACTTAGTCCGCTTTTCATCATAAGACTACTGGATCGATTCTGATTAGGGTCAAAACAGCCCCAACGACAACAACAACAACAACAACAGCAACAACAACAGTAACCAATCTTGTGTTGTCAGTTGCTTTATCATATTTGGTGTTTGCCAAGAATTTCTGTTCCGATCAACTGAGCCATTTTTCATACAGAAACGCAGTAAAAGTTCTACAAGAATTCCTTAACTTTGGTAAATACGACAGTAGGAATTAGAAATTCTAGACCAGAACAAACAGCTTTTGCAATTTACAACTTTCAGAATGAATTATTTTTACGAGAGTCGAAAAAGTAACAACAACAACAACAACATCAACAACAACAACAGCCACATCAACAGTAGCAGCAACAATAATAACAAGAATAACAACATTACCGTCGACAACAGGAGCAGCGGCATCAACGAGACAAGTTATAAAACACAAAAATTGCCGACTTTAAGAATTAACTTAAAAACTACAACAACAACCATAACATTCACATAAACGCGAATAATAATAATAATAATAATAATAATAATAATAATAATAACAACAACAACAACAACAACAATGATAATAATAATAATAATAATAAATAATAATAATAATAATAATAATAATAATAATAATAATAATAATAACAACAATAATAATAATAATAATAATAATAATAATAATAATAATAATAATAATAATAATAATAATAATAATAATAGCTCCAACGTTCAGAATGACACAACAAATACAACTTCAATATACAGAAGAAGAAGAAGAAGAAGAAGAAGAAGAAGAAGAAGAAGAAGAAAAAAAAATATTGAAAAATAACTAAATAAATAAACA
>NC_142950.1:30655256-30667756 GCF_046866305.1 Octopus bimaculoides | reverse complement strand
TTTTCTCCCTCTCCCCTCTCTCTCTATTTCTCTCTTTCTCTCACTCTCTCTATCGATCTCTATCTATCTATTTATCTACCTATCTATTTCTCTCTCTCCCTCTCCCTCTCCCTCTCCCTCTTTCCCTCTCTATTTCTATCTATTCATCTATCTACCTATCTTTTTCTCTATTATCTACTTATCTATTTCTCTCCCACCCACCCCTCTTTCTCCCTCCCCTCCCCCACTCTCTACCTCTCATCTATCTATCTACCTATCTTTTTTCTCTACTTATCTACTTATCTATTTCTCTCCCCCTCTCTCTTTCCCTCCCCCTCTCTCTCTCTCTCTCCCTCCCCCACTCTCTATTTCTCATCTATCTATCTATCTTCAGATTGAAGGATAAAAACGTGCTTTTTCGTTGATTTTGAAATTTTCCAACACTAAAAGTATTTGAAGATTCAATTCCGAAAACAACTTTTCTCTTAAATTATATTATGTATACACACTCTGTGCGTATGTGTATTTATCTGAGTCTCTGAATGTGTGTGTGTGTGTGGAGGGGGGGGGGGACATCTGTATTCGTGCTTCAATTCTAATTCACATTTACAAAAATGCTTTCTTCCACCTATGTATTTGTCTATGTAAAATTTACTTAATACGGGTTTCAAATTTTGAAGGCCAGCAAGATGCTAAATCGATTACGTCGACCCCAGTGCTCAACTGGTACTTATTTTATCGACCCTGAAAAGATGAAAGGCAAAGTAGACCTTGGAGGAATTTGATTTCAGAATGTGGCACTCCGTCGTTTGTGACGACGAGGGTTCCAGTTGATCCGATCAACGGAACAGCCTGCTCGTGAAATTAACTTGCAAGTGGCTGAGCACTTCACAGACAGGCCTACCCTAAATGTAGCAAACGGGCTAAGACAGTCTCACGTGGACCGGTTTCTGCAATGGCAAAAATAGCCTCAGCTTCCTCAGCACGCGTTACCATGATAGACACTGCCCCGTATGTCCTTTGACTTAACTTATTAAGCAATGTTCACCAAATTCATTCATATGAACGAATCTACCCTAAATGTAGCAAACGGGCTAAGACAGTCTCACGTGGACCGGTTTCTGCAATGGCAAAAATAGCCTCAGCTTCCTCAGCACGCGTTACCATGATAGACACTGCCCCGTATGTCCTTTGACTTAACTTATTAAGCAATGTTCACCAAATTCATTCATATGAACGAATCTACCCTAAATGTAGCAAACGGGCTAAGACAGTCTCACGTGGACCGGTTTCTGCAATGGCAAAAATAGCCTCAGCTTCCTCAGCACGCGTTACCATGATAGACACTGCCCCGTATGTCCTTTGACTTAACTTATTAAGCAATGTTCACCAAATTCATTCATATGAACGAATCTACCCTAAATGTAGCAAACGGGCTAAGACAGTCTCACGTGGACCGGTTTCTGCAATGGCAAAAATAGCCTCAGCTTCCTCAGCACGCGTTACCATGATAGACACTGCCCCGTATGTCCTTTGACTTAACTTATTAAGCAATGTTCACCAAATTCATTCATATGAACGAATCTACCCTAAATGTAGCAAACGGGCTAAAACAGTCTCACGTGGACCGGTTTCTGCAATGGCAAAAATAGCCTCAGCTTCCTCAGCACGCGTTACCATGATAGACACTGCCCCGTATGTCCTTTGACTTAACTTATTAAGCAATGTTCACCAAATTCATTCATATGAACGAATCTACCCTAAATGTAGCAAACGGGCTAAGACAGTCTCACGTGGACCGGTTTCTGCAATGGCAAAAATAGCCTCAGCTTCCTCAGCACGCGTTACCATGATAGACACTGCCCCGTATGTCCTTTGACTTAACTTATTAAGCAATGTTCACCGAATTCATTCATATGAACGAATCTACCCTAAATGTAGCAAACGGGCTAAGACAGTCTCACGTGGACCGGTTTCTGCAATGGCAAAAATAGCCTCAGCTTCCTCAGCACGCGTTACCATGATAGACACTGCCCCGTATGTCCTTTGACTTAACTTATTAAGCAATGTTCACCAAATTCATTCATATGAACGAATCTACCCTAAATGTAGCAAACGGGCTAAGACAGTCTCACGTGGACCGGTTTCTGCAATGGCAAAAATAGCCTCAGCTTCCTCAGCACGCGTTACCATGATAGACACTGCCCCGTATGTCCTTTGACTTAACTTATTAAGCAATGTTCACCAAATTCATTCATATGAACGAATCTACCCTAAATGTAGCAAACGGGCTAAGACAGTCTCACGTGGACCGGTTTCTGCAATGGCAAAAATAGCCTCAGCTTCCTCAGCACGCGTTACCATGATAGACACTGCCCCGTATGTCCTTTGACTTAACTTATTAAGCAATGTTCACCAAATTCATTCATATGAACGAATTTCTTGAACTTTGTTTAATAAGTTAAGTCATATACTGATTATTTCAATACAGGCTTTCATACCAATACGACTTTTTAAAAAAAAATTCGAAAGTAAAGTATGAAGAAAAGACATTAGAAATCTAAGGAAAAAAAATTCCAGTTAAAGGACGAACATACATTCATCCGATAAAATATATGTATGAACAGGGACAACTGACGAAGGGGTATACTCTTTGTGTTGTATGTTTCGTTTCTCTGTTTGTTTTTTTTCGTTTTTATGTTTTCGTTTCTCATTGTGTTTAACGTTTTTTTTTCTTGATGTCCTGTACCCATATATGCATGTATGTATACATATAAATATAGGTATGTACACATATGTATGGATATATGCATATATTTATATATTATTTATATTATTATATGATCGAACGCCACGCATCCTTTTCCAAGTATATATATATATATATATATATATATATATATATATATATATATATATATATATATATAATGCCCCAACTCTTAGAATGGTGGCAGCTGATGAAGGAAATGTTCTCTATGTAGCCTGTGTGTTTTCTGTGCTCTGTGTATGTTCTGTTTTTCATTTTGTCCACGTTTTTTGTGACGTCCTTTACCCAGATATGCATCTATATATACATGTAGATGTAGGTATGTACATACATGTACGTATATATGCATATACTCACATATTATTTGTATTATATATACATATATATATATATATATATATATATATATATATATATATATATATATATATATATATATATATATATATATATATATATATATATCATATACAGATATCATATAGACACACGTACGTCTATCAATATTCATATATTCATACGTCTCTATATGGATGTAATTCTTACGTGTGTTTGTGTCTGAATATGAGCGCAGCTACATTTGAAACCGTAGTCGTTGTTGCTGCTGCTGCTGCTGCTGCTGTTGTTGTTGTTGTTGTACGAGCGTGGTTTGTGTACGTGCTGTGATTCAATGAAGAACTGGAATTTTATCAAGCACTTAAAAATTATAAAAAATAAAAAAGATGAAATAAAATGAAATAAAATAAAATAAAATAAAATAAAATAAAATGAAAAAAAACATTCTGTTTCACTGGTTATCCCAGTTATTTTTCCTACTTAACTCCCGACTAGATTTTTATGGCGGGACTGGATAACAGAAATATTTCAATTTCAACCCAACCGCCACCACCACCACCACAACCAACTACAACAGCACCAACACCACCCATCCACCAAACCATCATCCTTTTTGAAAAAAAAAAAAAAAAACCTCTTTTCGCTTCTCTCTCTAAAGCGAAGGCCTTGGACAGACCGAAAAAAAAACTATCCGGTTACTCAGCGTTCCATGCAAGAGACGGTGGGATTTTAAAGAATGCATTGCCTAAATGGTTTACATCCTGATTTGATAAAAACGTAGAGGAAACGAGCTACGGAATGTTGACTATAAATTATTCTTATTAAACCACCGTATTCATGGGGAACCCTAACCCCTTTCCGACGACAAATACCATTATTATCATTCTCCGACTCCATAATATTTTATTTATCTTTTTATTTCTAGGTGTATTTGGATAGTGATGTTCGCTGCTGCTGTTGTTGTTGTTGTTATTGCTATTGGGTTGCTGTTGTGCGAGGGGGGTGCACTGCTTTTAGTCGCAACTGTTCTATGTTCTCGTTGTTGTTGTTGTTGTTGTTGTTGTTGTTGTTGTTGTTGTTGCTTAGCTCCAGACTATGTATGCGTTCCAGCCGTGCCTATCCTATCAATCAATACTCCCATGCTGGTTACTAGTGTATCGAGGAAGACTTGTGTATGTATGTTACGTTATGTTGTCGTGTATACAAATTTAATTTGCGGTCCATGGGAAGAGCCGTTTTAGCGATGGGTCCTGCCCAGCTCTTCGAAACGCCGGTGTTAAAACGGGGGTAGCTGATGAAGTAGAATGTTCTCTATGTGGCTTGTGTGTTTTCTCGTCTACGGTTTGTTTGCAATGTCCTGTACCCAGATATGCACCTATACATACAGGTGGATGTCGGTATGCACATACCTGTACGTATATATGCATATACTCATTTACTATTTGTTTATATATATATATATATATATATATATATATATATATATATATATATATATATATATATATATGTATATAAAATTATAATTTAGGGTATCTAAGAGATACCGCCACGCTGAAATATGGCAGTCAAATCTTGACTCTAAAGCACAATAAATGTTCATATGGCACAAAAAGAGCCAGTAATTTTTGCTAGTTTATTTTATCTTCGTCTTCGCTATTTTCAGTGTGGTGGTATCTCTTAGATACCCTTAATTATAATTTTAAATAATTGTTACCTTTGATGGTTTTTATTCCCATGCTGGCCACTTGATAACATCGATATTTTTATATATCGATTTTATCTTTATTTATATATATATATATATATATATATATATATATATATATATATATATATATATAATAATAATAATAATAATAATAATAATAATAATAATAATAATAATAATAATAATAATAATAATAGCCAAGAAGCTAGAAATGCGTTCATTGTTTCCGCCAGAGGAGACTTGAAATGACTGTTTTTTCTTTAAATCTTTTAACTAAAGTGAGAATTTTTCTCAACGGCAAACAACAGTGAATACGGCCTTTGTACAGGTCAAATATGTCCCAAACTTATTTGCAAAGAAGCTCTTCGCAAATGATTATCTAACATAACCAAGGATGTTGCACAGCTCAATTGCAACAGACCCTCAGATGAAAGATTGTATATAGATGCGTAGAAGGCTGTGCATGACTATGTTGCTAAGAAGTTTCAAAGTGACACGAACTTAGATAAACAAAGTAGTCTACACTGGACCAACAACCAGTTTATTATTTCTCACTAGGATGGGTAAGCTCTTGCAATCCAAGAACAGTAAATTACAACGACATACTTGTTATGAAACTATGATAAGGATACAGATAAAAAAACACCCAGATAGGACTGGTTTTATGAGTATTGTTAGACAAGCTCAGACCTTAAAAACTTATCAAAAATCCTGCAACCTCTGTTTTGCAGAGAAACTCCACATTGTCTGTTATCCTACTCTAATTTTAAATAAAAAGAAGAAATTAATTTTGACTTGCCGATACATGCCCAAATTCTTTCTTGAAAACTTTCAAGGAGGAATTTGGTGCAAAAGGGCCCGACAAACGCCAATGTATACAACATACTCCACCTATAGTCATTCTGTTGCTTTCTAATTCGACTGAACGAAACTGACATTCGGAAACTATGTGATCCTTCTTTGTTTCTCTCTCGCACACACATATATACATATATGTATGTTTACACACACACACACATATGTATGTACATATATATATATACGTCTGTGTGCGTATGCATGTGTGCGTGTCTGTATGTGTGTATGTGTGTGTGTGAGTATATCTATAAATATACGCATGCATGCCAGCATAGCACATAGACATATGTAAGTATCTAAGTAATGTATGTGTCCATGTTTTCACGCACACACACACACACACACACACACATATATATATATATATACATATATATATATATATATGCATGTGTGTATGAGATAAATAAATCGTATACATTTATACATAGATTTATACATACACATATGTAACTGAACGCTTTTGTATCTGATTTTATCAATTCGGGTTCTGTGCACTCAAAATGATAAACTAAATTAACGATAATGGTGTTGATGGTAGAAGCAGTGGTGGTGGTGGTGGTGGTGATGGTGGCGGCGGCGGCGGCGCTGGTGGCGGTGGCGGCGGCGATGGTGAATGTGATGGTGATAGTATTGGTGGTGGTATTAGTGGTGGTGATGATGATGATGGTGGTGACGGTGATGATGGTGGTGACGGTGATGATGGTGGTGGTGATGGTGGTAGTGGTGGTGGTGGTGGTGCTGGCGGTGCTGGTGGTGCTGGTGGTGATATTAGCAATAGTGGTGATAGAAGTGGTAGTAGTGATAGTAACAGCGGTAGCATAGTGGTGATGATAGTAGTAGTAGTAGTAGTAGTAGTAGTAGTAGTAGTAGTAGTAGTAGTAGTAGTAGTAGTAGTAGTAATGATGGTGATGGTGGTGGTGGTGGTAGTAGTAGTAGTAGTAGTAGTAGTAGTAGTAGTAGTAGTAGTAGTAGTAGTAGTAGTAGCAGCAGTGGTGGTGGCGGTGGCGGTGATTGCAAGTGACGAGTATGAGAAACTTGATAATTAGCGAGAGACTATGTCAATACGAGTTGGAATCAAAAGAAAGGAAAAAACCAAACAAAAAACAAAAAAAATAATAAATTAAATTAAATGAAAAATAAATAAATAAATAAAATACCTTCCTTCTTCCCTCCCTCCCTCTCTCTCTCCCTCCGTCCCTACGTCCACCTTCAACCCTCAAAGACCGTTCTGATAACAAAAGTATCTTTATTCTAAAGAAGCCGGGAAGAGGGAGAGAGAGGGGAATGACATTTTAATAGAAGAATTGCGAAAGAATTTCGAAAGAATTATTGTTGGTGATGTTGTGTAGGGCGAGGGTTCATTTTTTAAATATCACAATGCGTGTATACATGCACACACACACACACACACACACACACACACACACACACACACACACACACACAGATATATATACATATATGTATATATATATATATATATATGCGTTTATATATGCATATATATATATATATATATATATATATATATATATATATATATACATATATATATGTACATATATATATATATATATATATATATATATATATATATATATATATATATATATATATGTATATATATATATATATATATATATATATATATATATATATATATATATGTATATATATATATGTATATACATATATATATGTGTACATATATATATATATATATATATATATATATATATATATATATATATGTACATATATATATATGTATATATATATATATATATATATATATATATATGTACATATATATGTATATATATATATATATATATATATATATATATATATATATGTACATATATATATATGTATATACATATATATATATACATATATATATATATATATATATATATATATATATATATATATATATATACATATATATATATGTACATATATATATATATATATATATATATATATATACATATACATATATACATATATACATATATGTATGTATATACACACACACACACACACACACACACACACACATATATATATATATATATATATATATATATATATATATATATATATACATGTATATATATATATATGTGTCTGTGTCTGTATGTATGTACACACATAAACACGTACAAACAAACACATGTGTTTTATATATATATATGTGTGTGTGTGTGTGTGTGTGTGTGTATGTGTGTGTGTGTGTGTGCGTGTGTGTGTGTGTATTGTCGAAGACTTCCTTGAAATTTAATTTGAATATTTGGTCGAAGACCTGTGAACGCAATATGGTTAATGAAGTCTGTGAGAACGCCAGCCGTGTCTCTGTTGTTTACAAGTAGCATCTTTGAGGATCGTTGAAGAGGGCAATTCGGTCGTTGATGAAATTCCAACTCGTGATTAAAACTATAACAACTGGTGACTTTTTTTTTTTTTCTTTTTTTACTAAACACACAGTGTTGCCAAAAAAAAAATCTATATATTCTCCCGGACAAGTTATTTGTAAATACCTAATAACTTATAAACATCTAATTATTAAAGTGGAAAAATTACCAGAAAAGCCATTTGTCATTGAAGAACAGAATGGACTAAACGGAGCAGGGGGATGGAATGTGTCGCTGAAAAGGTCACAGATATGTAACGAAAGATTTCCTGACAAAGGGCATAAGTTAAAATAAGAACAATAATAAACGAGTGAAGAACGAATAAATATTGGGTTGGTGCATAATTATTGCAGCTTTTTTTTTTTTTCAACAAATTTTATTCAACAAAAACAATAGCAACACGTAACAAAAACATCTTTAAATGATTATTCCGGAGCATATTCACCATCTACTTCAATCACTGCTTCCCATTTGCTTGGCAGACGGTCAGTCCGTCATTTAAAGATATTTTTGTTAAATATTGTTATCGTTTTTGTTGAATAAAATTTGTTGAAAAAAAAGCCGCAATAATTATGCACCAACGCAACAGCAAGTGTGTTTATTGGGTGGGTGGGGGGTTGAGAATAAATTTCTGAAATACAATACATTTCTATTCAATTTTCCAATTCGTATCGTCGGCTTTATCTTGTATCCTAGAATTTAGTTTATTCTTTGCTGAACGTTTCCTTTCAAGTGTTGGCGTTGATAACTCTCTGTTGGCCAATTCTTCCATAGAAGAGCCGACGGCATTGACTACTTCCTTTTCTTTTCTGGTGGCACCGTTACCTAGTATGGGATGTTACCTTAGTTCACTTGCAGTGAACAGCTGACACCGTAGTACATACATCTCCAGCGTTAGAAGCTGTGCAAAGACAATAAATAAATAATAATAATAATAATAATAATAATCCTTTCTGCTAAAGGCACAAGGTCTAAAATTTAGTGGGAGGGTCTAGTTGATTACATCGACCCCCATGTTTCATTGGTACATTGACCCCGAAAGGATGAGAGACAATGTCGTTCTCGGTGAAATTTGAACACTAAACGTAATAAGTCGAATAAAATGCCGCTATGCATTTTATCCGATGTGTTAACGATTTTGCTAGGCTGACGCCTTCGTTTCAAAATTTGGCAAAAGGCCAGCAATTTTAGAGGGCAGAATTAGTCGATTACATCGACCCCAGTACTTTACCGGTACTTTATTTTATCGACCTTGAAAGGAATAAAAGCAACGTCGACCACGGCGGAGCATGAACTCAGAAAAGAGCCAGATGAAATGTCGGTATACATTTTGTCCCTCGTACTATAGATTCCGCTAGCTCAGTCACCTTTATTTCAAATTATGGTACAAGTCCAGCAATTTTTAGGGGAAGGTGTTAAGTCGATTGTATTAACCCCTCTATTACTCAACTGTTATTTATTTTATCGCCCCGAAAGGATGAAAGGCAAAGTTAAACTCGGCGGGATTTGAACTCAAAACGTAATGAGTCCGAAGAAACGCCACTAAGCATTTTGTTCGATGTACTAATGAGTCTGCTAGCTCGCTGCCTTGGTTTCAAATTCTGCCACAAGGCCGGTAATTATGGCGGATGGGGTTTTTATATTGACACAAGTGATCAAGAGGTGCTTACGATATCGACCCTGAGAGAATGAAAGTCAACGTCGACCTTGGCGGAATTTGAACTCAGAACGCAGGAGTGGCTGTGTGGTAAGTAGCTTGCTTACCAACCACATGGTTCCGGGTTCATTTCCACTGCGTGGCACCTGGAGCAAGTATTTTCTACTATAGCCTTGGGCCAACCAAAGCCTTGTGAGTGGATTTGATAGACGGAAACTGAAAGAAGCCCGTCGTATATATGTATATATAAATGTATGTGTGTGTATATGTTTGTGTGTCTGTGTTTGTTCCCCCAACATCGCTTAACAACCGATGGTGGTGTATTTACGTCCGCGTAACTTAGCGGTACGGCAAAAGAGACCGATAGAATAAGTACTAGGCTTACAAAGAATAAATCCTGGGGTCGATTTGCTCGACTAAAGGCGGTGCTCCAGCATGGCCGCAGTCAAATGACTGAAACAATTAAAAGAGTGAAAGAGTAACCAACAGAAATGCTGCTAAGCATTTCGTCCAACGCGCCAACAGTTCTGACAGCTCGCTGCCTTAGAAAAGTAGGGCGGGTTGGGGTGGGGTATCATAGATCTTATGAAACTTATTGAAGTTCCATAGAATTATTTATTAATTGTCAAAGTCCTATACCTCCACCTTGCAAAAAGTCTTTAAAAAAGTTGAAATATACACTAGGAATAATCAGAAAATATTCGAGATATTGAGTCGACGAAATACTCCAGAATTTACAAAGGAATTCTGTCGGAATTAATCAAAATGATTTTTTTTATATATAAAAAAACAACTTCATTTATTTACAAATTTGCAAAGAAAAGGAGTTTTTGTTTTTTATCAAAGGACAGTTTAGAAGTTAGCTGCCATGTGTTTAAATGTTAATGTTTAAAGGTCTCTCTTTTTTTTAAACACCAACTGACGAAAGATTAAGTAAGAAATATCAAAGCAATATACGAGATTGTTCTAAGACTTTCTTTTGTAAATACCAAAGAATTTTAAAGAATTTCTTAATATTTTAGAAATGTTTTCGAAAACAGTCACAACGTTGTTGAAAGAAACACTACGTCGTTAAAGAAATTCACAATAAGCTTCAAGAATTACTGTCCAAAGAAATTTAAATCTAATAAGCAAGCCTATGATGAAAGGCTCCCAGTTGATCCGATCAACGGAACAGCCTGCTCGTGAAATTCACGTGCAAGTGGCTGAGCACTCCACAGACACGTGTACCCTTAACATAGTTCTCGGGGATATTCAGCGTGACACAATGTGACAAGGCTGACCCTTTGAAATACAGGTACAACAGAAACAGGAAGAAAGAGTGAGAGAAAGTTATGGTGAAAGAATACAGCAGGGTTTGCCACCATCCCCTGCCGGAGGGAGGGCCTCGTGTAGCTTTAGGTGTTTTCGCTCAATAAACACTCACAACGCCCGGTCTGGGAATCGAAACCACGATCCTATGACCGCGAATCCGCTGCCCTAACCACTGAGCCATTGCGCCTCCACATACATATATATATATATATATATATATATATATATATATATATATATGTATGTATGTATGTATGTATATATATATATATATATATATATATGCATGCATGTATGTATGTATCAGTGTATGCGCTCGCATACATACACATACATATTTATGCATCTAAGCACATACGCATAGTGTATACGGGTGCCTTTGCGTTCGTGTGTGTGTGTGTGTGTGTGTATGTGTATGTTGGTGTGTGTGTATGTGTCTGTGCGTGTCTGTGCGTGCGTGCGAGCTTATTAATACATATGCATGTATTCACATATTTAATATTGTTTGTCTAACACAGAAATGCAGTTGTGAGACTTTCTCATGAACAATTTCATTCGAGCCGTTTATCAAAAGCATAAAGTAAACAGAACGGCGTAATATTGCGAAGAACAATAGCGTTACTGCGAAAAACATTATATGCTCTGTTTCCTGAAAATCACAACGGTTAAGTCGTACACTGCCTTCTGGCCACAAGAATGGGAATGCCTTTCGCTGCGTACATTGTACATGTCTTCGTACAGATATGTGTGGCTGTGTGTGTTTGTGTGTTTGTGTGTGTGTGTGTGTGTGTGTGTGTGTGTGTGTGTGTGTGTGTGTGTATGCATGCATGTATATACATACATGTACATGTGTGTATGTGTATATATATATATATATATATATATATATATATATATATATATATATATATATGAGAGAGAGAGAGATGGGTAGATAGTTAGATAGACAAATAGATAGATAGGCAGTTAGGCAGACAGACAGGCAGACAAACAAATAGATAAATAGATAGACAGACAGACAAATAGATAGATAGATAGATAGACAGACAGACAGACAGACAGACAGACAGACAGACAGATAGATAGATAGATAGATAGATAGATAGATAGATAGATAGATAGATAGATGAATGGATAGGTATGTATGCATGTAGGTATGTAGGTAAGTAGGTAGGTAGGTAGGTAGGTAGGGAGGTAGGTAGGTAGGTAGGTGGATATATAGATAGATAGACAGACAGACAGACAGACAGACAGACAGACAGACAGATAGATAGATAGATAGATAGATAGATAGATAGATAGATAAGTTGAGAGGTAGATACATGTATGCATGTACGTGTATGTGTTTTTCTGTAGGGAGAAAAAGAGAAAGTGGAGCACACAGAAACGAGTAGTTAAATATACTAATGCACACACCCACGCCTTATACTATGTATGTGTGTGTGTGTGTGTCTG
>NC_142950.1:30647756-30650256 GCF_046866305.1 Octopus bimaculoides | reverse complement strand
GTGTGTGTGTGTGTGTGTGTGTGTGTGTGTGTGTGTATGTGTGTGTGTGCTTGTACGTGAGTATATACATATACGTATGCATGCATATATGTATGCTTGCATACATTACATGTATGGGTGTGTTGTATATAAAATTATTACAAAAATATTTACATATATATATATATATATATATATATATATATATATATGTGTGTGTGTGTGTATATATTCATTATATATAATGTGGTGTGTATGTATATATATATATATATATATATATATATATATACGTATTATATATTTATATATATGTGTGTGTACGTATATATATATATATATATATTATACACACACACACACTTATATATATATATATATATAAATTTATGGGTGTGTCGTATACAAATGTATTAGAAAAATATATACCTATATATATATATATATATATATATATATATACACACACACACACACACACAAATATATACATACATATATATATATACATACTTCGCATATACTTTCTATTTACTATGTGTATGTATTATACATATGCATACATTTATATATATGCATGTATATATATATATATATATATATATATATGTACACGCACAGACATGCATATACATATATCAACTTCAAGATAATAGTATTTTTGTTAAGATAATAAATATATCACATCAGTGCACAACAAAAATTTTACCACAATCAATAGTAGAGTGTATTCAAATGCACGGAATAAATATCCCTCAGTGTGTGTGTGTGTGATAAAGTGTCCTCTTAGAAGCAGACACATTTAATATCCTCCTGTACTGCACTTTATCAAACAAAGAACAAACTCTTAGCATAAATTCTAATTAACGATATATATGCACTTACAATGTTGTTAGACCAAACCGTATAGGATTTCAATCGAAGAATAAACAAAAATCACAACCACTACCATCACCACCGCCACCTTCGCGACTACTACTACTACTACTACTACTACTACTACTACTACTACTACTGCTACTACTACTAACGCCCTAACTCAAATATAATTGACAGCATACTTGAAGTTTAGTTCAAAATCCAAGTTAAGGCCTTGTATTTAAACCTGATAAAAGAATCTTGAGAAAAATAGAAACCAACGAGAACGTTCCAGATAATGATAGAAGCCTTAGTGGCGTTCAAGATCGAGCTAGTATTAGGCTCCAAGCTTACTATTGAGGCTAAAGTAGCGAAGGACTGCAATGGACCGCGAGGAAATGTGAGGGAATGCGAGGGAACGCGTGGGAACGCGAGGGATCGCGAGGGAAGGTGAAGGAACGTGAAGAAATGTGAAGGACCACGAGAGACCGTGATGGAATGTGAAGAAGCACGGAGTAACGTGAAGGAACGCGAAGAAACGTGAAGGAACGCGAAGAAACGTGAGGGAACGCGAGGGAACGCGAGGGAACGCGTGGGAACGCGAGGGAACGCGAGGGAAGGTGAAAGAACGTGAAGAAATGCGAAGGACCACGAGAGACCGTGAGTGACCGTGAGGGAATGTGAAGAAGCACGGAGTAACGTGAAGGAACGCGAAGAAACGTGAGAGAACGCAAGGGAACGCGAAGGAACGCTGGAGACCGCGAGAGACTGGAAGAGAACTTAGTGGTTAAGGTGTCAGCATTATGATCGTGAGATTGTGATTTCGATTCCTGGACCGGGCGACACGTTGTGCTCTTGAGCAAAACACTTCATTTCACGTTGCTCCAGTCCACTCAGCTGGAGTAACACTGCGATGGACTGACGTCCCATCCAGTTGGAGAGCACATAAGCCATTGAAACCGGGAAACCGGGCCCATGAGCCTGGCTAGGCCTTAAAAGGGCGCATTTATTATTATATAGTAAGTAACAACAAAACGAAAAATGAACACAGAAGAACAACAAATCTAAGATTCAATTGCGAAATATATTAGGACAGGCAAAAAAATATATATGGGGATACATACATATATATATATGTTCACTGTTCACTGAGAAAGTTCCGTGCTGCATCACGGAATTTTGTCAGTGAACGAGTCGCAGTTTGAAAGCTACGAAAATATTTTGACAAATTAAATTTAAATGTTGAAGTGAATCTAACGGTTTCTAACGGAATCTAACCTTCCACGCTGCGCAATTCTTTATATCCATATGTATATATATATATATATATATATATATATATATAAATCTACAGTAGGGTTTGGTTGTCCAAGGCCGGATATGCTAGTCATATAAGATCTCATGACGGCATGTAGTGATTGAAGAGATACACTTCCGTAAAGAGGTGGAAATCATTGTCGTGTGTGTGTGTGTGTATATATATATGTATGTATATATATATATATATTATTATTATTATTATTATTATATGTATTTATTTTCTCCTAGTAATAAATATATATATGTATATGTATATGCATATATATGTATATATATATGCATATAGATATAAATATATAAACATATATGTACATATGTATGTATGTGTATATATGTCTATACA
>NC_142950.1:30635256-30640256 GCF_046866305.1 Octopus bimaculoides | reverse complement strand
AGAGATAAGGAAGAGAAAATTTCAGATTATATGTTTGCTGGGAGCGAGACGAAATGTGTTGCACGTTCACACACACACGTATGCAGACTCGCGCATGCATAGGTGCGCATAAACCTAATATGCTTTTCATAAAGGACAAATGATGGCTGCGTTTCGACCTGGGCAACATAAAATATTCTGCTGGAATGAATTGCAAGTAAACATGAACGTGCATATACATACCTACATTCATGCATACATACATACATACATACATACATGAACTGATAGATATACACATCTGCATATGTTATTTCTCTCTCTCTCTCTCTCTCTCTCTCTCTCTCTCTCTCTCTCTCTCTCTCTCTCTCTCTCTCTCTATCTATCTATCTATCTATCTATAAATATATATATATATATATATATATATATATATATATATATATATATATATATATATATATATATATATATATACATACATACATATATATATATATATATATATATATATATAACCCCCTCCACACACGAGTAAGCACATAAATGCAAAACAAGGTGGAAAAAAACAGTACTCGAATACCAAAGGTAGAGCAATATGCTTTTTTATAAAAGCTGCAAAAAACATCACAAAAGCTGGGGTCCATATGGCCCTTAAGGATCTATATGTGATGTTTTTGCGGCTTTAGTATAAAAAAAGAAGGTATATGTATGTATGTATGTATGTATGTATGTATGTATGTATGTATCGTGTTACGTTAAGAACCGGTGCATAGTACTAAGAATATTTTCGACTGGGGCGAAATATAATAAACTACATCAAATTGTTGTTAGAATATCTGCATAAGTCGTATAAGATGCAACAATGAAGGCGCGTGGCTTAGCGGTTTTGGCATCCGACTCACGGTCATAAGTTCGATTCCCGGGTGCACGGTGTGTCCCTGAGAAAGACACTCAATTTCACGTTGCTCCAGTGCACTCAGCTGGCAAAAATGAGAAGTACCTGTACTTCAAAGGGCCAGCCTCGTCACAATCGGGTTCACGCAGAATCTCCCGGAGAACTACGTTAAGGGTATGTGTGTCTGTGGAGTGGTCAGCTTCTTGCACGTTAATTCCACGAACAGTCTGTTCCGTTCACCGGGTCAACTGGGAACCGCGTCGTTGTGACCGACGGAGTGCCATCACAGAAGTTGTCATAACGAAACCAAGCCAAATAGGGATATTTTGAAATCATTTTATACGTACGTTTCTGAAACGCATAATATATAAGAAATGTATCCATTACGTAAACCTTCCTCAGTTGAAGTATTTCAAAATAATGTAATGGATGCATTTCCTACTATATATTATGCAAATTAGAAACGCACTTATTAAATGATTTCAAAATATCATTATTTCGTTTGACTTCATTATTACAACTATATACGAAGATGGCGAGCTGGCAGAATGGTTAGCACGCCAGGCAAAATGCTTAGCGGTATTTCGTCTGTCTTTACGTTCTGAGAACAAATTCCGCCGAGGTCGACTTTGCCTTTCATCCTTTGGGGGTCGATAAGTTAAGTACCTGCGAAACACTGGTGTCAGTGTAATCGATTGACTCACTTCCCACAAACTCATGATCGTAAGATTGAGGTTTCGATTCCTGGACCGGGTGACGCGTTGTGTTCTTGAGCAAAACACTTCATTTCACGTTGCTCCTGATCACTCAGCTGGCAAAAATGAGTCAGACCTGCGACAGACCGACATCTTCTCAAGGTGGAGAATATATTCGCTATGGAAACCGGCTCTTAGGTATCGGCATGACTCGAGGCACTAACTTTACCATTTAACTGGTACTTGTGCCAAAATTTTAAACAATTAAGGTGGTGCCCCAGCCTGGCCGCAGTCAAATGATTGAAACAAGTAGAAGAGTAAAAGAGTAACTATATGACAGTGCTAATGTTTGTTATGTAATTGGGGGAAAAGTTATCAAAGTAACGTAAGTTACTTCCCTTGTGAAGAAATTGAATAATGATAAAAGTTACCTCCCTTTATCTTTTATCTTTTTTTTTTCTCTATTATTTGTTTTAGTTATTGCATTGCGGTCATGCTGGGGCACCGCCTTTAGGAATTGATAGCCGAATATAGCGACCCCAGTACTTCTTTTCCCTTTTTCAAGCCTGTTACTTATTCTATCGATCTCTTTTGACAAACCGCCATGTTACGAGGACATAATCACACCAACACCGGTTGTCAAGCGGTAGAAGGGGAGACAAGCACAGACACATAGATATATACATCTCTCTCTCTCTCTCTCTCTATATATATATATATATATATATATATATATATACACACACACACAATATATATATGACGGGCTTCTTTCAGTTTCCGTCCACCAAATCCACTTACAAGGCTTTGGTCGGAGTGAGGCTATAGTAGAAGACACTTGCCCAAGATTCCACGCAGTGGGACTGAACCCGGAACCATGTGGTTGGGAAAGCAAGCTTCTTACCACACAGCTACGCCATAAAACTATTTTATAACTAAAGGACATTAAACATAACACCTTGATGTGTGTGTGTGTGTGTGTGTGTGTGTGTGTGTGTGTGTGTGTGTGTGTATGTGTGTGTGGGCGTGTGTGGGTGTGCGAGTGTTTGTCTGTGTATGCGCGTGTGTGTGGGTGAGTGTGTGTGTGCTTGTGTATGCGTTTGAGTGTGTCTGTGTGTGTGTGTATGTGTGTACGTGTGTGCGCGCGCGCGTATGTGTGTAAATGTGTGCTTGTGTGTGTACGTTTGTCAATATGTGTGTGAGTGTGTGTGTGTGTGTGTGTGTGTGTGTGTGTGTGCTCTTGTGTGTTTGCGTGTGTTTGTGTGTGTGTGTGTATGTTTGTGTGTGTGTGTGTGTGTGTGCGTGCGTGCGCGCGTGTGTTTATATTTATGTGTGCTTAAGTCCATGCGGTCAAACGGTTCGGTAGTAAGTATCGATCGATTAAATACCGAGCTTTACAAAAGAATAAATTATTACAGGAGGTCGATCTGTTCAACTAAAAACCCATCAGTGTGTTAAATGGAATTTGCCAACCATTCAACACTTTCCTCGTTTAGTCTTCTTTCAAACTACACTTTTGCCATACTTCTCGTAATAACACATCGATGAATTGGGCGACAGCAGCCACCGTTGAGGAGTTAAATTACCTCCCTTTATATCAGTGCATCCTGAGTTGTCTCCCCTAAACGTTGTGGTTTCACGGCAACACAAATACATATTTATATATCAACAAATGATTCTATTATTCTATATATTTGTTTTGTCTTCTTTTTCTTTTTTTCGTTATTTTAGTTTTATTGAATTTATTCATTTCATTTTTTTTTTTCGTTTTCTCTTGTTTTGCTTTCGGTTTGGTTTTTTTTTTGTTCCTTTTCTTTCGGTGAGCCTAAAACTTTTTTTTTCATTTGAATTTCATTTTATTTTTTATAAATTCCTTTGTTATTGAAATTCCTCTCTCAGACACGCATGTATATATGTGTGTATATATATATATATATATATACATACATACATGCATGCATACATACATACACACACACACACACACACACACATCTACACACATATATATACATACATGTACATATTTAGTTGACTTTTAACTATCACAACTTGTTATTACTGTTGTTAGTTGTTATTTAACTCCAGGTCCATTTTGACTATTGAGCATATATATATATAACAGGGATGACCACTAAGTGGACATCCATAATGCTAGAAGACCACTTATGGTCTGACCACTAAGAAAATATTTGTTCTCAAGAAAATTCAGCAAACGCCAGGCGAAGTTTCTTGAAAACAATCTTTTCTTAGTGGTCAGATCATAGGTGGTGTTCTTCTAGCAAATGAGATGTCCACTTAGTGGTCATCCCTCTTATATGTATGTAACATAATTTCTGAATCTTCAGATCTTTCAATATGCTAGGCCACTGGTTTTAAATTGATATTAATCAAATTAATATTCAATTTTTCACCCTTATTATTAAAATTTTTATATATACATACACACACCCACACCCACACACATATATATACACACATACATACATACATACATACATACGTACATATATATATGTATATATATATATATATATATATATATATATATATATATATATATATATATATGTATGTATGTATTTGTATGTATGTATGTATGTATGTGTGTATATATTTCTGCTGCTTTTAAATAAAGCATATTACTCTACCTCTGGTATTTGAGTACTCTTTTTTCCACCTTGTTGCACATTTCATGTGCTTACTCCGGTATATGTATATATATGTATATTTTACAGGGCTTAGAAAAACCGAAGGACTGCTCAATAAGTGTATGTATCTGAGAGAGGGGAATATGTTTAATAAAATCATAATTAAATAATCCTCTTGTATTTTCTTTTACCCAAGGCCAGGAACTTTTCAGCACTCACTCATATATGTGTATATATATATATATATATACGAAGGGTTCTGGGAAGTTCCTAGCTTTAAGGGTGTCATGAAAGGCCTCGCTGGAGACCCATCCTTCTGAGTTCTTTTACAAGGCTTAGGACAGCTGAAGGATTACTGCAATAAGCATGTGAATTTGAGAGGGGAAATATGTTGAATAAAATCATAATTAACTGATCCTCCTCTATTTTTAATTAAGATTCAGTTGAATAAAGTACTTAAGTTGAGTGCCAAGGCAGTCTGGTATTACCTGCGCAGCTTGAAGTAAGGTATATAAAAAGTAAATGAGAAACAAGGATGTCAAGGTATCAATGCCATATGGCCGTATATTATTATATATGTATATCAAATAATCATATATAATATTATATATATATATATATATATATATATATATATATATATCATCATCATCATCATCATCGTTTAACGTCCGCTTTCCATGCTAGCATGGGTTGGACGATTTGACTGAGGACTGGTGAAACCGGATGGCTACACCAGGCTCCAATCTGATTTGGCAGAGTTTCTACAGCTGGATG
>NC_142950.1:30617756-30630256 GCF_046866305.1 Octopus bimaculoides | reverse complement strand
AACACAAATTCATTACATAACTCTTTGTTTCTTCGTTAATCACATGGCCATATTTATCTTAAATTTCTGAAATAAAAAAAGAAACTCAATCAGAAACTAGAAAACTCAAAAACTACACAAAAGTACATTACTTCTGCCACACCTTGTATATTTCTTATATCTTTTACTGGTTCCACATATATATATATATTCATGTATACAGTATGTTAATAAATCAGAGAATTGTTGTTGTTTTTTCTTTTCTAAAACTGCTAATGTGTTTCTTGACAGACTTTAAGTAAAGATGTTGGACTCCAATGGATCAAAGCAACAAGATTGTCAACATTTCTGCGAAGCCTTTCATATGCTGAATATCGAATTGCTAAACTTCTGTCACAAGCACAGATCGTTGAGCTAAAGCACCCTAAGCATGGCCTAATGTTGGATTTTCGAGAGCTTGAGTATCAGACAGCAAAACAGGAGGATAGTTATGAGGTCGAGAAAAAAACATCTTTAGAATATCTAATGGAGGCTCTGCACATTTCAAAAGGTAAAACCAAACTAGGAGATTTGGAAGACTGGTACAGAATACAGAAATCTATGATATCAGATGAAGTGTCATCTGATTCCATGCTTGTCATATCAAGAGAAATTTTCTCTGAATCCCTCACGAGTAAATATAGTGAGAAGGAAGTTTCTAAAGATGAAGAAGATCAAGAAAAGGGAGATCAAGAGGATGAAGTAAAGGAATCTGCTGCAGATGTCTCAGTTAAATGTGTGGTTTTCAAAGACGTGTCTCCGATAATCTACTTGGAACCTATTGAAGATTTAGTCGAGACGCCATGCGACGAATCTGAAGTGAGTTATTTGGATTCGATTCAGAATTTAGACCAACTTGCTGCGTTGGTGACGGTGGCAACTTTTAAAAGTGCTTTGGCTATGTTAGGCAGTAGTTCAGAAGAGAGGATTATGTCTGATTTAGCTTCAGAACCGTGTTTGTCGAAACTGAACACCTTCCATTTCAGTATTACAGCCGATAAGCTGAATAAAAAAAGGACGTTTGATGTGCTGGAAGATGACGAGGAAGCGGAAAACAAAACTGGGAGCAAGTAAGTTGCTGCAAATTATTAATTCACCAATTTGTTGTTCGCTCACCCTTAAATAGATATTACCTGTTGTAATAGGGATCTGCATATCTTATTTAACATGGATATACAGTAAGAATGCCATAAATATTGCAGTATTTATTTTGAAAAGGTATCTTGTATAAACATACAGTGCTTAAAAGTATAGAAATATCAGTAGCAGACAAAAAGCTTCCAGCTTCCAAATCTAGCAATTCCACCATCAATGGTGGAATTGCTAGATCTGGATTTCTGCATATTTTCAAATCATCAGTAGTCATACATCTAATTGTGTACACAACATTTACAATAAATACACACGTGCATGCACACACACACACACACACACACACACACACACACACACACACACACACATGCACACTTATATAGTTAGATGGATATACTTACACACATGTTTTTCTTTCAGAGATGCAAACCAGGAAGAGACCACACTACCTAGCAACCTTGAAGAAGATATAACACCATCAGAGAATTTAGAAGATGTAACACCATCAACCAATCTGCAACAAGATGTAACACCATCAAACAATGTTGAAACACCATCAAACAATTTGGAACAAGATGTAACACCATCAAACAATCTGGAACAAGATGTAACACCATCAAACAATCTGGAACAAGATGTAACACCATCAAACAATCTGGAGCAAGATGTAACACCACCAAACAATCTGGAACAAGATGTAACACCACCAAACAATGTTGAAACACCATCAAGCAACCTGGAAGATGTAACACCATCAAACAATCTGGAACAAGATGTAACCCCATTGAACAATGTTGAAACACCATCAAACAATCTGGAGCAAGATGTAACACCATCAAAGAATATGGAAGAAAATCCAATACCATTAAACCATGTTCAAGAAAATGTGTTACCACAACTTGATGAAACTGATGGAACTTCATCATATAGTCTTGGAAAAGCTAAAACAGAACCAAATATTCATATGAAGCATCCAGTTAAGAGAAGTAGTCTCCCTATTGATGCGACATCATCAGAAATTCTTGGAAATATTTACTCTCAAAGTGATCTTGAAGAAGAGCCATCATGGGAAGACATTATTCCTGAAGAGAACGAATCCGATGCGATGAATGCGGAACCGTTGGGTACCTACACAATGGAAACCCATGAAGATTTCAGTAACTTCTACAACTTTTTGAAAGGAACTACGGGTGAGAAATACTGGAACCTTTGGGTCAATGTTGATAGAATAAAATTGATGAAAACTGACATTCAAAAGCAAATGTAAATATTGTTTCCAAATATTTTAAGCTAGATATACTCATTCTTTTTTGTTTGTTTGTTTTTTTTTCGGGGGGGGGGGGGGGGAGGCACATGGCTTAGTGGTTAGGGTGTTGGATTCATGATCATGAGATTATGGTTTCAATCCCTGGACTGGGTGATCTGTTGTGTTCTTGTGCAAAACACTTCATTTCAAGTTGCTCCAGTCCACTCAGCTGTAGAAATGAGTTTAGCCTGAAGGCAGCGAGCTGGCAGAATCGTTAGCACACCGGGCGAAATGCTTAGTGGTATTCCGTCTGCCATTATGTTCTGAGTTCAAATTCCACCGAGGTCGACTTTGCCGTTCATCCTTTTGGGGTCAATAAATTAAGTACCAGTTACGCACTGGGGTCGATGTAATCGACTTAATCCCTTTGTCTGTCCTTGTTTGTCCCCTCTATGTTTAGCCCCTTGTGGGCAATAAAGGAATAAGAAATGAATTTAGCCTGGAGAGGGATGGGCTCCACCAGGCTTTCTCGCCTTAGATATGTTGCATGACTGCAGTACCCCAGCGATCCCAAAGGAATTAAGGGACTTGTCAAATATACATATTTTTAAAGAAATTTATGGCATTCCTACATAAGCATGCTCCCCACCACTCCAAATTTTTTCTGCATATTTGTCAGAAAAACAGGTAATTTTAATGAAAATTTCTACAGATACCTTTCATGTGGTGAAGCTTATAAATATATTGAAATTTAATGTGGCAAAATAAAACATACATATGGACAAACATCACATATATAGGCAGAGGTGTGGCTGTGTGATAAGAATCACATGATTCCAGGTTCCCAACCACATGGTTCTAGGTTCAATCCCACTGCATGACACCTTGAGTAAGTGCCTTCTATTATAGCCTCAGCCTTCCCAAAGCCCTGTGAGTGGATTTGATTGAATGGAAACTGAAAGAAGTCCATCATGTGTGTGTGAGTGTGTGTATAAGTATGTATGTGTGTATGTGTGCCTTTGTGTCTGTGTTTGTCTCCCATATTCACTTGACAACTGGTGTTGTAGTTACATTCCCATAACTTAGTAGTTCAGCAAAAAAGACTAATAGAATAAATACCAGGCTGGGGCCAATCCATATAACTAAAATTCTTCAAGATGGTGACTAGAACACGAAGCTGATAATAAAAACATCTAGAAGCTACCTCTCTTGTTCATTTTTGAGCATGTGATGCAAAATTCCATCATTTTTAAAGAAGGCAACATGCATACATGAATGAGCTGTCACATGCCATCTGAATAATCCATGAATGTGAAATTGTGCTGGAATCATGGCGTAAATAATCTATCAAACCACTTAGTATATAAATATCTACTCTTTGACATTATTGATATCTCCCAGTGCTTTCACTTACGTTATCTCACACAGATAAATACATGCATATATGTATATTGTATTATATGTGTGTGTAAGTGTGTGTGTGTGTGTGTTTGTGTGTGTGTGTGTACTGTGGATTTACAGAAAACAAAAAAACATGGAGACAGGTGAGGGAACAACAAGCAGGTGTATTAGTCTGACGTTCGGAAAGAATGGAAAAGGTTTTGACATTTCAAGCCTATGCTCTTCGACAGGAAAGGCTGAGAGGGGAAAAATTAAGAGAGAACAAAAAAGACGGAGAAAAATAGTGTATAGGGGTTAACAGTTCAACATGATGAAATGTGTGTGTGTGTGTGTGTGTGTGTGTGTGTGTGTGTTTGTGTGTGCGCGTGTATGTATGTATATCTATATATATATATATACACACACACACACATATATATATATATATACATACATACGTATATATATATAAATATATAATAATATACGGTAAAATTAATAATTAATAATTTTACCGAACTACTTGGTAAAGTTATTAATTATTAATTTTACTCTATATTATTATATGTGGTAAGTAGCTTGGATACGAACCACATGGTTCTGGGTTCATTCCCACTGCATGGCACATTGGGCAAGTGTCTTCTACTATAACCTCGGGCTGACCAAAGCCTTGTGAGTGGATTTGGCAGACGGAAACTCAAAGAAGCCCATCATATATATATATATATACATATATATATATATATATATATATATATATATATATATATATATATATATATATATATATATATATATATGTATGTATGTATGCATGTATGTTTGTCTATATGTTTGTGTGTTTGTGTTTGTCCCCCCAACATTGCTTGACAACCGATGGTGGTGTGTTTACGTCCCCGTAACTTAGTGGTTCGGCAAAAGAAACCATTAGAATAAGTACTAAGCTTACAAAGAATAAATCCTGGGGTCAATTTGCTTGACTAAAGGCGGTGCTCCAGTAAAAGAGTATTAGATAGTGATGCAGTCAAAGTTGAGTGTTTGTGCTTCATCTTATAGCTCTGTTGATGCTATAAGGCAATAAACGAACACTCAATTATGAGTGCATTGCATCTAGTAGCAGAAACAGCTGTAAGCTAATGAAGTTCAGTACACAATATCTTGTTTCTTTGTCATTTATTTAATTACTAATTTATATGTGTATATATATATATATATATATATATATATATATATATATATATATATATATATATATATATATATATATATATATCCTTATATATATATATGTATGTATATGTATGTTCACATATATATATATACATATTTATACATTTATATACATATATGTGTGTGTACATACATGCATACATAAGTATATATATATATATATATATATATATATATAAGGCTTCTTTTTCCAGGCTGATTGTGAAGATCAATGAAAATTTTGCTAAAGTATCAGAAAGCTCATCATATCAAAAGAAGATTAGAATGATGTTTAAACGTTTAGACCTTAACCATTGTTCTGTGGAGGAAATAAAGGACCTGCAAGCCTTACTATTGCAGCCACTGATGTTATACTGGTGACTATCCAATAACTTATTTATCTTTTTTACTCTACGTCTTGTTTGTTGTATCCGGGGGGGGGGGGTCTATAAAGGAACTTCTTTGTGTTATAAATATGTCATTGCAAGAACTTGATTTTCTTATACTGTTCTATATTTTAGAGAGGAGGAATTCTGTACATTATTTACATTATTTACATTGGACGAATATGTGCCCTCATCTTGTTTGTTGATACCACTACGTTTCGGTTGATTTACTATCCATCCTTCATCATGTGTCCTGGTAGAATTTTGAACCCAACCCTGGGTTCTCATTTCTAAGGTCCACTGGTGCCATTACATTCAAACCAGCGGGTATTAGCTTTGAGTCTCTACATCTACACAGGAAGGTTAGATGGTTTGAAAGACGAGCTAGTCCCTGATGGAGTTTCTCTGTATGTCTCCATTGAAGTCTAATATCGGCTCCGTACTGATTAGATAATACTGTTCTATATTTCAGAGAGGAGGAATTCTGTACGTTATTTACATTATTTACATTGGACGGATATGTGTCCTCATCTTGTTTGTTGCTACCACAACGTTTCGGTTGATTTACTATCCAGCCTTCATCAGGTGTCCTGGTGGAATTTTGAACCCAACACTGGGTTCTCATTCCCTAGGTATTTTTTGCTGGGCAGTGCCTTGAATAAATAATATCAATAATAGTAACATCAGTAAAAAATATCTTAGGAATGAGAACCCAGGGTTGGGTTCAAAATTCCATCAGGACACCTGATGAAGGCTGGAGAGTAAATCAGCCGTTTATATTTGGGGTTAATTGGTTAAAAAGTTCTCCAACCTCTGTTCTAGATATACCACCTGGAGGTGAAGCCTGGAGTTGTGAGTTTTCTCTCTAAGTTGATTCAATATAAATGAAGCATTTTTATTCCACATCTCAATACATTTCCAAGCTGTAATGAAGGCATATTCTGTGTTACAGTTTGTGTTACAGTTTGTGTTACATTTTGTGTTACATTTTGTGTTATATTTTGTGTTACATATTGTGTTACATTTTGTGTTACACCATCATCATCATTATCGTCGTTGGCACGAAAACGCACCCACTACACTCTCAGAGTGGTTGGCATTAGGAAGGGCATCCTGCTGTAGAAACTCTGCCAAATCAGATTGGAGCCTGGTGTAGCCATCTAGTTTCGCCAGTCCTCAGTCAAATCGTCCAACCCATTCTAGCATGGAAAGTGGACGTTAAACGATGATAATGATGATGATTTTGTGTTACATATCGTTATATTTTGTGTTACAGTTTGTGTTACATTTTGTGTTACAGTTTGTGTTACATTTTGTGTTACATTTTGTGTTACCTATTGCTTCCTCCATCCAATTTCTGTTCGGCTTAAACAACTAGGCTGCCACATTATTTGTTGATCAACTTGTTGAAGATAGAATTGTCCAAATACCCAAGTTACGCCAGTTTACTTAACAACAAACGGAAACTGTGGTCAACAATAACTTGTGAGGAAATCAGTGAAGATATGGAAGTTTCTCAGACACCCCGGATTTACATGGTAGAAACCGAAGAAAAGGAAGCACCGGAATCAAAGGTAGGACAATAACCTTAAGTACTTTTGCATAAGAATCACAAGAAAACAAAGTTGTTTCATTTGTTTATATAAACCTAGATCAGCTCCAATTAAGCAGGGATATTGTACAAAGCATTCCAACTATGACCATCCCATCTTTCTTTATTTCAAATAGTAATTGGATTATCAGATAAATTTATTCATTTTCTTTTTTTTTTTTTTTTTGCTACATGGTACCCCTATGTCATATGTCTGTAAAACATATGAAGATGTAGCATTAATATAATTTATTATCTGCAAAAATCCAACATATTCTCTTACAGCTGTTTCAATTAAGCCTAAAGATTAAAATAGCAATTAATAAATCATTATATTAGGTACAATCTCATCAGAGGGGTAGAAAAGATAAACCGTTAGGTTATTAGGTAATGAACCAGTAATTCATTGGATATTACTATCCCTTAATGAGGCTATTTTAACCTCTAATTGAATATATATATATATATATATATATATATATATATATATATATATATATATACACATATATATATAAATATATATATTTTATTATATATATTTATTTTCTCCTAATTTATAAATAACTCGGACAAAATAAATTGGTTAATAGATACCAGGGTAGCAAAGATCACAAAATAACTGTGGTGTAACTCCTGTTTATGAGGTAGAAACTCCTTGATATTTTGGGTACTCATATTCGGTTAAAATGTCTTACGTTTAAGCTGGTTCCCATGCATTTCCCTGAAGAGAAGATTACATTTTTAACATCGCCGATTCCTATGGAAGGTATAATTTGTAATCTTCGAAACATATGTTGGAAATAAAAGTATGCAGTTAACATATGCGTTTTACTCCATTCATTAAATATATATATATATATATATATATATATATATATATATATATATATATATGTACATATATTTCATTTTCAGCTTTATCCTCCTCATATTTTGCGATTACCTCCCCAAATGAAAAGAATCGGGACGCGTCGAACACATTTACTTTCATCTTTGCAAAATTGCGGAAATTATGGGAATAATGCTTTTAACAATTTGGAGAAAACAAAGAAGGAGGAGAATGATGGAAGCAACGAAGATAAAGTCAAGGAGGGACAAACGCCAATGCCTAAGACCAAAAACAAATTGTAAGTACCATTTTTTTCTCCTCTTTTGTCATTTTGGCGCAGTTGGTTAACAGGATTGCCATCAGTAGGGAAGTTTTATGGTTTAAGTCTTACATGTAACCTTTGCCCCGTTTTCATCTAGGTGGTGCCTGGCACAGTCACAATCCTATGATTAAAATATATGTCTATGATATAGACACACATATGCATATAAACTCACTCACACGCTTCCTCACTTGCAGTCTCCTCCACTTATAGTCATTTACATTCATTTGTTCACTCACTCTCTTACACACTCACACATTCCTTCCCTCTCTCACTCACTCCCTCACTCACTGAAACACTTATCCCTTTACTTCATCACCAGAAACCCACCTGTTCCGAAAGTGTTCGTTCCCAGAACGACACGAGATCTACCAATGCTTCCCGAGATGACTCCTGCAACGGTAGAGACAGTCGGCGAGTCCAATATCGGATGGACACAAAGACAACATCCGATGCCCAAAGTGGTGAAGGTGAATCGAATCATTGGTGCACTGGACCACGTTGTGGACCCATGGACAGGTCAGTTAGAAGACCACATGGGCAGTACAAAAATAAAGCTAGTAAACACTTTATTGGTGGCTCTGAGGAAGGAGAGTAAGTGTGGCAATTACTTTGAGAACTTCTTAACCAAATGCAAAAATAAGGTAATATATAAATATCTTCAATCTTTTATCTTTAATCTTTTATCATTTGCAGCGTGGAAGGTGTTCATAAGCCATTTAAGAAACACACAAAAAACCGTTAGATTCACTTCAACATTTAAATTTAATTTGTCAAAATATTTTCGTCGTTTTGAGACCGCGACCTGTTCACTGACAAAATTCCGTGCTGCATCTGAGAAAGCATGGAATTTTGTCAGTGAACGGGTCACGGTCTCAAAACGACGAAAATATTTTGACAAATTAAATTTAAAAGTTGAAGTGACTCTAACGGTTTTTTGTGTGTTTCTTAAATGGCTTATAAACACTTTCCACCCTGCAATTGCTTTCGTTTGAAATGAAATATAGATGTGTACAATCATATTCAACACGTTCATGTACATACGGACATAGAAAATGTTATGCTTTAGAAATTGTCTCAAGAGAAGAAAAGTTCTCCTTATTGACAATGCGTGTGAAAAACACAGCCCTGGGCATGAATGACATTTCCGACCGAAGGACGGATGCATTTTTTGTATCAGTGAGCATCATCAACATGGTATACTATGTTGTCATTGGTAACTGGAATAGTTTAGCTGTTTTTAGTTGATGCTGACGAAGACGAGGATGACGATGGGGGCGTGGGTAGTGCTACTTCTGATGATGATGATGATGATGATGATGATGATGATGATGATAAAAACAACAATGATGACAATGATGATGATGACGATGATGACGATGATGATGATGATGGTGATAACACTGATGATTTTGATGCAACAACGTCGATGATGATGATGATGACGATGGTGGTGGTAGTGGGGGTGTAGGGGTGGTAGTGCTGATGATGATAAAAGCAACAATGATGACAATAATGATGATGATGATAACACTGATGATTCTGATGTAACAACGTCAATGATGATGATGACAATGGTGGTGATGGGGGGTGGGGTAGGGGTGGTAGTGCTGCTGCTGCTGATGCTGATGCTGATGATAAAAGCAACAATGATGACAATGATGATGATGACGATGATGATGATGATGATGATGATGATAATGAAGAGAAAGAGAAAACAGATCTTGACGATTTCTTCTCTCTTTCTCTTCTTTCGGTTTTCTCCTGCAATTCTGAGACCATTATTTTTTTACTAAAATACACCATTACCATTTTTGCTGCCACAGCTTGCACTCAACTGTCTCTACCTTTGGCATAACATCGAGAAATTCTTGCAAATCTTCTACACTCAACCAGTCAATATGTTTCGTATCTGCAGATATGCCAAAGTAAGTTCAAACCATTTTTTTGCATCTCTCTCTCCCTCTTTCTCTCTCTCCCCCCTCTCTCTCTCTCTCTCTCCCTCTCTCTCACTCCTCCTCCACCTCCTTCGCTCTCTCATCTTATTTCTTCTATCATGCTATTTAATTTTATATTATTACTTTTGTAGTTGTTAAGGTAACAAGCCGGCAGCACTGTTAAAGTGCCAGACAAAATACCTAGTTGCATTGCTTCTGACTCATTAGGTCTGAGTTCAAATTCCGCTGAAGTCAACTTCACCTTCCATCCTTTTGGAATCGATGAAATAAGTACCAACCGAGCACTAGTCCAACTAGAACCCTCTAAGAGCGGGGCCTATAAGTTGTGTTAACAACAAACAAGATGAGGACAAATATCCGTCAAATGTAAATAATGTAGATAATGTAGGCTTCTTTCAGTTTCCATCTACCAAATCCACTCACAAGGTTTTAGTCAGCCCAAGGCTATAGTAGAAGACACTTGCCCAAAGTGTCACATAGTGGGACTGAACCCAGAACCATGTGGTCAAGAAGCAAGCTTCTTACCACACAGCCGCGCCTGCGCCTACATATTTTATTCGATTTTCCACTTCAGTATTGGTTTCCAAGCGTTTTTTTCTTTTTCTTTTTTAATTTTTATACTTTTGAATATGTAAGCTCTGACTGATGTAAAGTCAAATAAATCAACAGAAAGCTTAGGTCTATTTTTCTCCCTTAATTTCTTGAAAAAAAAAGGAAAGAATATAACAAAGTCAAAAAATTCATAACACGAAACTACTCAAGTTGTGACATATTTGTATTTATACTGTATTTATTTCTGGTTTCACAGTTTATTTATTCGAAGTTCATTGCAAATGGCAGTCCATTCACTGTCCGTGCTGGACCAAAAGTTATGTTACTTATATGGCAGAACCTAGATGCACCAGTCGGGGACATGTTTGATGAAGCGGTAGAACATATACTCATCATTTTATCAAAATTCTGGCACAGACTTCTACTGGAAGAAAGCTGGATTTATAGAAAAGTAAGTAAAAAGTTGTATGGCGTTTTGTAGGCAAATCTGCTTGTAAGATACATCTAAATTTATACATATGAGTGTGCATGAACATTCGTTTATATATAAAGACACCTTTCAGTCACGAATGACCATGGGATTGCACCTAGAAGGCACAAATCCAGGCCAGGTTGTTGGTGAAAGGCCAGTAGTTGCCCATGTATACCAGTCTCCCCTCTTCATACCATCGACGTTGTCCAAGGGAAAGGTCAAAGAAACGCCGGTAAAACTTGAAATCAGTGACATCGCAGCTCATTTCTACAGCTGAGTGAACTGAAGCAATGTGAAATAAAGTATCTTGTTCAAGAACACGACACACATCTCAGTCTGGGGGTCGAACTCAGAACCTCATGATTGTAAACCCAATGCTCTAATACTGGGTCATGCAAATAGTCTGACATCATACCACAAGGAAAACAATTCCTTGGAAGACAAAGAATTTAGTGAGCTGCATAATCAGCATAATCTATGCATTACTGTTGTTATCCTCTGTCAGGCTATTATAATGTCCACTCCGGTTAAGCCGCATAGTTAGTTAGACAAGTAAGACACGACTATCTGTCTATGATGACTACTCAACTGACCTCTCTCGACTTCCTATGTCACAGTATTTGTAGCAACTAACACATACCACTCGTCACATGGGAGGGGTGTTCCATTATTTTTGTTATCACTATAAGTTTTTCTTTTTTTCTTAGGGAGTTTAATTTTATTTCTTCTATTAGCAATAATTTTTACCTCACCCCACTTCCCTTTTTTGAGTTTTCTTTTTCATACAGTTACACATTTATTTTTTTTCATTTGGTATCCACTTCCAGGAACTCCATACATTTTCTTTTTCTTTCGCTTGTGCATCTGGATTCAATTATTTGTAGTGGTGTTGGTACTTGAAAAGTATCATATAACCATTCCATTGGTTCTTCCATTCTCTTGAGTTTGCTCTCAACAAATGGTTCGTTCATGTGTCTCTTGTATAGCCCTTTACTTCCTTTTACCAAATATAGTATTTTTCCCATGCATTTGGTAATCACGCCATCTTCCCAACTTTGTTTCCCATTCTTATATGCCCTAACAAATACGTTTTCACCAATTTTCATATATCTTGCTGAATTTTCCATTGCAATTTTTCTTTTCTTACCAAGTAGTAATTTGTCAAAGACTGATTTTATTTTACATCAGTATGCCATTACAAATATAGCCGATGGCACGTAAAAGCACCCACTACACTCTCGGAGTGGTTGGCGTTAGGAAGGGCATCCAGCTCTAGAAACTCTGCCAAATCAGATTGGAGCCTGGTGTAGCCATCTGGTTTCACCAGTCCTCAGTCAAATCGTCCAACCCATGCTAGCATGGAAAGCGGACGTTAAACGATGATGATGATGATGATGATGATGATGAAGTTCACATCTTGGTTTCATTTCACACCAACC
>NC_142950.1:30607756-30612756 GCF_046866305.1 Octopus bimaculoides | reverse complement strand
GCTGTGTGGTAAGAAGCTTGCTTCCCAACCACGTGGTTCTAGGATCAGTACAAGTTCGCTTACGAGAGAAACGTTTTGATAATGATAATGAAGATGATGATAAAGAAACAACAGGAACAGTGCCGTCTTAAGGCATGGACGCACTGGGCAGTTAGTTGCCCAGGAGCCTCGGAAGTCTAGAGCAGTGTTTCTCAATCGGGGTTCCCTGGAACCCTAGCGTTCCGCAAAAGGTTCTTAGGAGTTGAAAATCTTAGGAATATTTCTTTCATGCAAGAGAAATATGACAGGACTGTAAAAACCAAGAGCCGTTCCACTTTAAACAATTACGGTAGTAATTGTCTAAAATATAGTTTCTATGATTTTGATATTTATTTAAATTAAAGTATCTAACAACTATAACGAAAATTTGGGTATCTGAAATGTCCGTACTTTCATGAATTATGAATGACAGAAAATGTTTGTGGCTTACAGAGATATCCATTATCACTACTTTTTCATGGAAGTCTATGCCATCTTGACTAACATACAGAAATTTTGTTCTTTTCATTGATAATTTTCAAACAATTTTACTGTCTGGAAATGCTCTCTTTATAGCATCGTCATCAGAAGATCAGCTTTTGCAAAGCGAATGTTATGTTCAATGATATAGCCAGCAATAAAAAGCTGCTCACTTCTGGTTGTTTGTTCAGTCTCTGTTGACTTTTTATATCATGATACGATTCATATCATACGAAAAATATCAACATTAGGTATTTTCTTAGGCTTGAGAGAAATTTTTTGTATCATTACCATGGATTTATTTGCATTTCTCCGAGTAAAATTGCAACATTACAAGAGTTTGCTTCTATCATATTCATTTTGTTGGAGCTAATCTTTAAATTCAGGAATTTGTAACCGTTCTTCTGCCAATATCTACACATACTGTTTCCTTTTTCAGTGTGAATTTACATTTCCTCACTGGTTATTATTATAAAGAGATACAAGACAGCGGCGAGCTGGTAGAATCGTTAGCATGCCAGCCAAAATGCTTAACGGCATTTCGTCCGTTGTTGTTTTGTACCATTCTATGTTTAGCCCCCCCCCCCCCGTGGGCAATAAAGAAATTGGTATTTCGTCCGTCTTTATATTCTGAGTTCGAGTTCCGCCGAGGTCGACTTTACCTTTCATCTTTTCGAGGGGTGGAGGATAAAATAAGTACCAGTTGAGCACTGGGGATCGATGCAATCGGCTTACCCTCGCTTCTCGAAATTTCTGGCCTGGTGCCAAAATTTTAAACCAATATTATGGACGAATAATGGTTTCAAACAAGGTTATGACACATGTGATGTATAACGAACATCAACTAGAACCCTCGTCGTCGTCGTCGTCGTAACCGATGGAGTACCGCTTTTAAAATACTATTGCCGTGAGATGGCCTAGCGGTGAAGTAGGTCTGTCTTAAGACTTGAAAACTGTGGTGCAGGACCTGAGAGTTATGTGCCTTACGTGGGAGCAGACCCTTAAATAGGGATTGCAAATGTTCTGGATGGACATTTCTGGATGGACATTTCTCGTTTCCCGATCAGTGGTGTAGCTAAAATGCATGCCCCCACCCACACACACTCCCACAAGGTCTCCTCCGCCACCTCTGCCCTTCCCCTTCCCCATGTTATCTATGCCCGCTTATACATACCCAGAAGTTCTGTTTCCTTAAAAGCATCTCGTGGGACGGATGCCTTCGTGGCCCTTCACCACTTCGCTACTATGTTCGATGATCTACCGATCGGCAGTCAGTACAAGCTAAAATTAATACACACACACATACACACTTTCTCTTTCTCACACACACTCTCTCTTCCTCTCCCTCGCTCTCTCTCACACACGTACTTTGTTCCTTTTCCTCTTTCTCTCTCACACAGCTGAATTTGTGTTGTGAAAAATTAGGCTAACAGAACTAATATTTTCTGAGTGGTTTTTACACACACACACACACACACACACACACACACACACACACACACGTACACACACAGTCATACACCCACACACATATATATATATATACACGTACATACGCACGCACATACACAAACGCACACACACACACACACACGTACTGACACACTCGTACATCCACACATGTATATACACGTACACAGCCGCACACACACACACACACACACACACAAGTACACACACATTCCAAAAAAAGCGTTAGTTACTACTTCATTCAAAAGATGTATCTAAAGCCGTACTGCAACATTTTTCATATAATGATGACATTATTTTATTTATTAATATACACTTCAAAAGACAAAGATAAAAAACCGAGATAACTAAAGACAGTGTGATGCCAAAAATTTTGTTACATATACTTACTCACCCTTCTATCTCACTCCCACTCCCACTCCGCCTTTCTTTGTTTAAATTTACTTCTCATTTTCATTCTCCTGACTTTATGCTTTTTCTCTCTCTCACTTGTGTTTTATTTACTCCACGCTTTTAATTTATTACTTTATCTAATCATTATTCTCCAATTGTCTTGCTTTCTATAGCTTATCTTTCTTGCTCTCTATCTGTCAGTTTCTCTCTCAAATAGAGAGAGAGAGAGAGAGAGAGAGAGAGAGAGGGAGAGAGAGAGAGAGAGAGAAAAAAAAGAGAGAGAGAGAGAGAGAGAGAAAAAAAAAGAGAGAGAGAGAGAGAGATGGATCTTTTGGGTTTGACGGGCAACATAAAAGATGTTTTATATGACACATTCTACCAGTATCCCAAGTTTGAAAGTGTTTCGTTAAGAAAACAAGTGTTGCCCGTCAAACCAAAAAGATCCAGAGAGATCTTTATAGATTCAATAAACCTTTTGAATTCAAAGAATCTATGATTTTCTTCCGTTCAAATCAACAGGGTAACGTCGACGTAAATAAATACAATTTGGGGTAATTGGTTTAAAAAGTTTCCATACTCCTGATCTAGAAGTTTCCAGACTGCCTGACACAGCTCTTACAGCACTATGACCGGGTGTTAAAGCAGCTGCCCAACAACTTAAATATGGACGTGATATATCTTGACTTTGCAAAAACCTTTAAGTCGACTAGAGTATATGTCGCAAGCTGACCATATATAAACCACTTCAAATGTTATTTTAGCAAATTTAAAGTAATTTCTTTTGTGTCATAAACCATTTATCATTTCTGTAGTGTCCTCCATTTTCCTTGATGGCCTAAACATTAGAAAGAATAAAAGAATATGTTAATTGAGCAGTATGCAATGAAGATGGCCATATGAAGTTTCGAATGCAAAATAAATGGATAAATAAAGAGAACGACTCCAGCTAGACAAGAGTTTTGTATCGCACGAGTCAGAAAATAAATTATATAATGTGGAACGAATTCAACAGCTTGAAATGGTATGCACTGTTTAATGTCGATAATTCCGAATTCGATTTGTGTGTGCTGATGTGCATATGTGTGTGTGTGTGTGTGTATATATATATATATATATATATATATAAATGTGTGTGTGTGTGTGAGTATGTGTATGTGTCTGAATATGATTGAATGTGCTTTTGCATATGTGTCTGTGCTGTGCATGCGTAAATGTGAATGTGTGTGCATGTGTGTTTGACTGTGTGTGTGTGTGTGTTTGTCTGTCTGTGTGCGCGCGCGTATGTCTGTGTGTTTGTCAGTGTGTATTTGATTTGTGTGTGTGCGCGTGTGTTTGTATTTGTGTCTTTGTGTGTGTCTTTGTGTGTGTGTCTTTGTGTTGGTTTGCGTGTTTGATTGAAAATAAATTCTCTTTGCAAACATAGATATCAAAGATACCAAAACCGAAATGAAAAAGCCTTCAGATTCTATTGTTACGTCATGATTATTTGTAATGTTATTATGTGTGTGTGTGTCTATGTGTGTGTGTATGTATGTGTGTGTGTGTGTGTGTGTTGGTTTGCGTGTTTGATTGAAAATAAATTCTCTTGGCAAGCGTAAACACAAAGCCGCCAAAACTGAAATGAAAGTGTCATCAGATTCTATTGTTACGTCATAATTATTTGTGATGTAATTCTATGTGTTGTGTGCGCGCGAGCGCGTGCTAATATTGGTGTGTTTGCGACGTTTCCTCTCCTCCCACCGTCGCCCACCTTGTTCCCTTTCCTTTCAAATTATTAACTCACTAAAAGAAAGTATAAGTACGCTTAGCGGATCTTCTGTTTGGCTGCCACTTTTTTTTTTATTTCTTAGATTTTTGTTCCTATTGATTTCATATTTGGTGTACTATATTTTAATCAGCAGATCATTGGCATGAAATTAATTTTCGCCAAAAATCAATAAATAAAGAGTTGATAGCTTTTAAAGTTTGCACATTTGGAGTAATTTTAGCCAATCGAAAGCCACAAGCTTATAGGTGCCCGTTTCCATAGTAACAAGCCAAGATGTTACCAAATTGCTTACTCACGCGGTCATTTTTCGCGTATTAAATGGTGGTCGTAAACTGTGTTAAAAATAATTGCTAAATAGTCTTTAAATCACACACCGATTTTATTTATTTTTTTTTTTTTTCATAATCGTATGAAATCCCGTGTGTAAGATACAAATTCGCGAAAATTTTCTGAAAATTCTCCAAAATAAAAACGTCATGAAGGTTTATATGGTTCGTTTGTTTACAGTTGACAACAGTACCATCATGCACAAAATGACAGCTTCCAAATCCTGCTTTCTGACAGGGTAAAAATGATCAAACTTTAAACGTCTGTAACTTTTTACAAAAAGTGAATCATCTCCCGAGATTCAGCATGGAAAATTACATCAATACACCAAATTTTAAAATTTTCCCTAAACTTTGAAATTTCCACAGGTGTAGCCAAACAAAAAAGATTCACTTTGCATATATGTTCTTTTCTTCTCTAGGCACAAAGCACAAAGTTTCTAGGGAGGAGGGGCAGTCGATTAGATTGATCCAAGTACGCAACTGTTACTTAATTTATTGACCCCCAAAAGGATGAAAAGCGAAGTCGACCTCAGTGGAGTTTG
>NC_142950.1:30585256-30605256 GCF_046866305.1 Octopus bimaculoides | reverse complement strand
GTATATTCATATATACACACACATGTACATACATACACATATGAACACATTATCACACTCTATATGCATATATACATGTACAAACATGAACATACATTACATACATATTGAGCACACTATTACACACACACAAACACAAACACACGCACACACACACACACACACACACAAACATCATCACATACACATACATGCATTCAATACGTATGAACACATTATCACATACGCACACACATGTATACAAATATACACACACTCAACATGTACACACACACACACACACATGCAAGGGATATTCTTGGTGAATGCTAAAGTTGCTGAAAATAACAGCCAAATCTTCCTTAAATCGGGCCTTACTGTCAAAGATAAGAAAAAGGGTATATTGGATAATGTCATCCCTGATATTAATAAAGATGGGATGGTCATGATTGGAATGCATTTGATCATCGGAGCCATCTAGACCATGGAAGATCAGGGGTTAACCAGCAGCAACAAACATAGGCTACAACAGAACCACTCCAGAAGTAAAAAGGTTACCTTCTCATGTTATGCCGACTCATAAGGGCCGGTTTTCTGGTTTCCATGGCATAGAAATTCCCCCCATGGATGGGACGCTGGTCTGTCACAAGATTATTCATTTGTGTCAGTGGAGAAGACTGGAGCGACGTGAAGTGAAGAGTTTTGCTCAAGAACACAACACGTTGCCCAGTGCAGGAATCGAAACCACAATCTTGTGATCACAAGCCCCATACCATAATCACTAAGCCACATGCTTTTACACTCCAGAGGTAAATGCTAAAGAGATGATAAGTGGTCACTGGTCTCTGAGCCTGACCATTCTTAGAATGATCTGGTACCAAACGCTATGTTGTACTGAGACAGTGTAATTGTTGGCACTCCGATGTTGGCTTACGATGTCGAGGGTTCCAGTTGATCCAATCAACGGAACAGCCTGCTCGTGAAATTAACGTGCAAGTGGCTGAGCACTCCACAGACACATGTACCCTTAATGTAGTTCTTGGGGATATTCAGCGTGACACAGTGTGTGACAACGCTGACCCCTTTGAATTACAGGCACAACAGAAACAGGAAGTAAGAGTGAGAGAAAGTCGTGGTAGAAGAGTACAGCAGGGTTCACCACCATCCCCTGCCGGAGCCTCGTGGAGCTTTTAGGTGTTTTCGCTCAATAAACACTCACAACGGCCGGTCTGGGAACCGAAACCGTGATCCTATGACCGCGAGTCTGCTGCCCTAACCACTGGGCCATTGCGCCTCCACTGTACTGAGACAGTGTAATATAAGGCAGGAAAAAAATGATTGAGAAGTTAACATTGAAAATATGTGATACTTGGTTCAATCCCAACGTCTTGCACCTTGGGTAAGTCGCCTCTCCGGTCACCTAGGTATTTTCTGATATTTTGCAAATGGAATTCGGTAAGTGGAATCCATGGACTAACCATGTGTGTGTGTGTGTGTGTGTGTGTGTGTGTGTGTGTGTGTTTGTGTGTATGTGTGTGTGTGTGAGTGTGTGTGTGTGTGTGTGTGTGTGTGTGTGTGTGAGTGTGTGTGTGTGTGTGAGTGTGTGTGTGTGTGTGTGTGTTTGTGTGTGTGTGTGTGAGTGTGTGTGTGTGTGTGTGTGAGTGTGTGTGTGTGAGTGTGTGTGTGTGTGAGTGTGTGTGTGTGTGTGAGTGTGTGTGTGTGTGTGTTTGTGTGTGTGTGTGTGTGTGTGTGAGTGTGTGTGTGTGTGTGTGTGAGTGTGTGTGTGTGTGTGTGTTTGTGTGTGTGTGTGTGAGTGTGTGTGTGTGTGTGTGAGTGTGTGTGTGTGTGTGTTTGTGTGTATGTGTGTGTGTGTGAGTGTGTGTGTGTGTGCATGAATGTGCATGCATGTCTATGAATGCATACGTATGTGTTTCTATCCTATCTTTTATCTTTTTCTTGTTTTAATCATTGGTGAGTGGCCATACACTTCCAAAAAATAATTCAAAAGACTCTTTTCTTTTGAAATTACAGCCACTGCTTCTTGAAAGGGTTGTCTTCCAACAATATTTGCAAGGATAAGAGAGTTTCTTTGTCACCTGAAATGTAAAAAAAAAAAAAACTTGTTATTTTCTACATGACACAGATAGTAGAGAGTGAGACAAGATATAAAATTATAGCTATGTGTATTGATTTGTCTGTATTGATTTATTGAACCATATTGATTTGTAATGCTGTTATAACATCCTACTGGGTGTGGCAACATCAGACTGAGTATATAGTGTTTAATGTTCAAACACTCAGTCAGTACACTACAGCCAAACTTTACACTATACTCAGCCACTTAACATCATTCACAGACCAAACTACATTCAACTGCCACACTACTCTCAACCATCACACTACACTCAAACACTATACTTCACTCAGCCACCATTCTCCACTCAGCCAACACACTATACTCAGCTTCCACACAATATTCAGCCATCATACTACACTCAACCACCATGCTAGACTCACTCACTCGTTACACTATACTCAACAACCAAACTACACTCAGAATTCACACCACACTCTCACACTAAACTACACTACAATTATTCACCACACTACACTCAGCTATCACTTTACACTCAACTACCAAATTACACTCAGATATTACACCACACTTGTACACCAAACTACACTCGCTCACCACTCTCCACTCAACCATCACACTACACTAAGCCTTGTGCCACCTCACGCATTCAGGCAGTATTGACCTTACGCATAGACTACCTTGTCCACTCACAGAAAGCACACTGTTAAAACCAGACATCCTTGGTTGCATGCACAGACACCCTTCAAGCAAGAAATAACTTCAGACACTCACACGTGATGTACCTCAGTTAGCCATCTACAAAACAGTGCGGTTGGTTCTCTCCTCTCAATCTGCAGTTATACCATCAGCATCTTTCGTTTGTAAACAGCCATATCCAGTAATAAAAATGTTGAAGGTTAAAGGTTCATGAATTTGGCATCCAGTAACCCAGTATCATCTGTTTTATGGTTGGGTAGTCAGCAACTAAACCGGCTCTCCCACCTGGCTTTCCGAGTGAGGAGGTTAGGACCACGAACAAAACCTATCAAAGGACGACAGATAAGTTCATTGTGAGCCAATGAAGTGGTGTCTCGTAAGATCATCCCGCACGTGGACTTGCAAACCATATAGCTTGTCTCTGTATTGTTTATAATTGTTTGAAATCTACACTCCTGATAACATTCATAATCCAGGGAAGCGAACTTGAAGTTACCCATCAGAAGAATTACAGTGGAATTGCCAATACTAAGTGATCATTGACATTTATTACAACTTGATGTGGTTAGCCATAACATGGTGTATACCTGAGAGCTACCACAGTACCCACCTAGATAATCTTATCCCGATACACTGACATTATGCATATATATGTGTGTGTGTGTGTGTGTGTGTGTGTGTGTGTGTGTGTGTGTGTGTGTGCGCGTGTGTGCGTGTCACTAGTACCTGACAACCAGTATTGGCTGGTTTACGTCCCTGTAAACAAGGGGTTCGGCAAAAAGAAAATGATAGAATATTTACGAATATTTGAAAAAAAATACTGGAGTTGATTGGTTCTACCAAGAATCCTTCAAAGCGGTGCCCCAGCATGGCCGCAGTCGAGTGACTGAAACAGGTAAAAGATCATGTGTATGTATGTGAGTGCGTGCGTGTGTGCGTATGCGTGTGTCTTGCTAAGAAACTACATCAGTTAGGGGAGACAACTTTGGGATGAACTGAAGACAAAATGAAGTAGAGAAGGCAGAAATAGAGGATTCACCTCAAAAGTAGGAAGGAAGGGCGAAAGAAACGGGAGATAGAGAAACAGAGAGAAAGAGAAACACAGAGAGAGAAATAGAAACAGAGAGAGAGAGAGATAGAAAGAAGGAGAGAAAAGGAGGGAGAGAGAAAGAGAAACACTAAGGGAGATAATTCAAGTTACCAGCAGAGGTCGCTGCCAATTCGTACAACATCAACATGGCATATCAATGGGGATTCGTGAAGAAGAAGAAAATAACTTAATTGGAAGAAAAACAGAACAGAGACGAGCTGACACGCTTCGTTTAATACACATTTATATATGTATTTTGTGTGTCGTGTGCTTCTGGATCAGTGCATCACACAATCCGTGTCCCTCGCGTTATCTTTAGCAATTATTTATACTAATTAAGGGAGTACCTTGGGGTGTGTTTATTACTTTTTTACTTGCTTCCTTTGTGTATATATATATATATATATATATATATATATATATATATATATAGATATATAATATATATATATATATAGAGGGCTATCAGGAAATATACCTGTATAAATACAATTCATACTACGCACAGAAGGAAATTAAAAGAAAAATGAGCGCAACATGACCAAATTGATGTAATACATATATATATAAATGTAAATATATTTATGTAATATATATATATATTTTGCCAGTTATATATCTCGTCTCTTGTAATATAGAAAGCTACAAGAATATATATAGCGCTCATACATACGCACAAAAGGAAGAAAGAGTCAACACAAGCTAAATATGATCAAATTGAAGTTATAATACATACATATATATATACATATTTATGTAATTTATATATACATTGTCAGTTAATATATACCATCTCTTGCGTCTAAAGGATGGCAGGTAAGCTTGTTTATTTCATTTTATAGTGATTGTGATTGTTTTTTTTCTTTCTTATTTTCGTTATTATTGTTGTTGTTATTGTAGTTGCTGCTGCTTTCGATGGTTGTAAAAAAATTTTCATTGATAATGTATGTAATAATGTATTTAATGTCCTTGGACCTCTCCTTGCGAACATATATCCGCCTCTTTTTCCGTTCTTCACTTGCTAAGAGACTCCCTTGTTTAGCTCCCACGCACACACATACACACACACACACACACACACATGCACACAGACAACAGTACACACGTACATATATATATATTGTATGCTTTACATATATTCACTTGTTCAAACATCGTTTTTATGCCGAACCAACACAGGAGCCCTCTGAGATGTTACACGATCTGCTAGAAATAGTAGCCACATTTTCTTCTAACTACACACTACACCCTTTAAAAAAAATTAAGGGGCGTATTGGTTAATGTAGATTCAGATACACTTATATTTCTGGTAACATGCACTTCAGTGGGGGTCACGGTCGGAATAGCTTTCAATATTAGTGTCTCTTCAGTCGAGATTGATTGACCTGGTTCTAAACAATGACACAGTTTTCTCTCTTCACACATTGTAACACATCTTTATGCAAAGCGGTTAAACTCAGGGGTGAAGTTTCGGATCATGTTCCATGCATCTTGTCTAACTTTTTATGTTATGCCTTTCCGTTAATAATACAAGTAATAAACTGTCTTGGATACCAAAGATTCAATATATAACATATATATAATGTATGTAACCTAAAGCTTGGGTTGACTGCTGCATTGGAAATACCCTCTCTACTCTCCCAGGACCTTATCTATCTATCTATCTATCTATCTATATATATATATATATATATATATATATATATATATATATATATATATATATATATATATAGTGTTTGAAGTGGTGTACTTAAGTAAAAGGAGGCAGTCCAAATTTTGGATAATTCTTTATTAGTGCTTTCGCTCTGACCGAACTCTTCAAGAGTTCAGTTAAACGATCGAAAGCGGTAATAAAGAATTATCTAAAATTCTGACTGCCTGCATTTTTCTTATATGCATACATACACCCCTTATATATGTAATTTGCTTTTCTTCGTTTTCTATATATATATATAAAATATGTATATATACAAATATGTAGGTATTTATACATATGTATCTACATGTGTATAATATATATAGTGAGAGGATGTCTAGCTACTTGTGAGATCTGTGTGTGTGTATATATATATATATATATGTTAAATCTCTGAACGAGGTATAAACAGTAACTGCACGACAACGTGAAGTATATTTGCCACTTAGAGTTTAGCCGCATTTAAGTGGCAAATAGACTATATATATATATATATATATATATATATATATATATATATATATACATATATATATATATATATATATATGTGTGTGTGTGTGTGTGTATGTAATATATAAACAGTCGACACAATTTCTTTATGTTTACTTTAAATATATAAGGGTATTTTTGCCTATTTGTATGTAATTAAGCACATTCGACAACACAAACATATATATCAACCGAACATCAAGGTTGAAATATGAAAATCCCCTCCAAAACCTCTATTAGATTGAGGATGCATGACCCAATATCTCCGCCAGTGTTGGATAATAACAGGTCAAAGTGTTATGGAACGTACATTCCTGTTCTGCTTCTCCAAGACCAAATATATGTCACTCTTTAAATTACTTATATTATCACTTTTTGCTAAAGAAAGAAACATTGCTAGTTTTCTCGTATTCTACTGTTTTATTAGGGTGATTAATATAGCTGGTGTCTTAATTAATGTGGAATGTAAATTCTCAGTTCATATAATCATTGTTGTTATTGGTGTATGCACACACCCATACATACACTGGATGAATGAAAATGAAGCTTAAACACTCGTAAATCTACATACGTTGTAAGATTTGCGAGGGAGACTATATTGTTGCTCAACCTGCTAGAAATAGTAGCTAAACACCCCTCTCTCTCTCTCTCTCTTTAATCGCACACTACTGTCTTATCAAAGAGGGTAATGTAGTCCTAGATGTAATGTCTGAATAGGAAACGAAGTGGACACGGTTGGAACGCCATTGATGTTAGGTTAGCTCAAAGAGAACATATCTAGAGTTAGCGCAACAATGCAAGAATGTAGACGAAAATATAAAGCGAAGCAGACACACACACACACACACACACACACACACACTGACACTGGAGAAATATTCAAGATCGAAAGCAACACGAGATTGGAAGCGTTGTACATTCTTACACATTGAATCACAATAAGTGAGAGAGGAGGAGGTTTGACACATTGTAGTAGTGGTGGGAGGAGAACTGTGTAAGTCGGTATATTATTAGTAGGGAGCGATGGAGGAGTGTCTGGCATTGAGTTGTGGAAGAAGGAGAGTTAATACATCGTAGTAGGGAGAAGCAAGGAATGTGGTTGACGCTTTATAGATGGGGTTTTTTTTCTTTTTGAATTTTTTTTGGGGAGCGTTGACACGTTGAAATGAAGAGAGGCAGCGGAGGAAGAGGGGTTTACGGATTATGCAATGTTGGGAGACGTGGAAGGGTTGACGGATAATGGGTGAAGGAGGAGATGAGGGTGTTTTGACACAGTGACCGGAAGAGGAGGAGAAGAGTCTGCATTATATAAGGAAGAAGCCGGCGATGTAGTTTGTCCAGTATCGTGGGAGGAGTAGGAGGAGGGGAACTAGCACAGTGGCAGAGACATTGGGTGGGGGGGATCGAGGTTTTGACTCGGTGGTGGGAGGAGCATTGTCACGTCGTGAGGAGGAGGAGAATAGACCCCAGTAGAAGGAGAAGGGTTGACATTGACGGCAGGAGGATGGTTGGCACTTCTTAGTGGACGCAGAGATAGTGAGGGGGGGGGACAGAAGGTTTATTGATGGTAAGTTCAATTGGATTTGTTACAACAATAATCTAGTGGATTGATAGAACTGTGCTGGCATTGGAACTGTGTTTCGTGACCTTTTACACTCTGACATCAAATCCTGTCCAAGCCAACTTGACCTTCCATTCTTGGAGTCTGTTTAATATCCCAACGAAACAGTGATTCTCGACAGATGACCCTTAGGGGTCCCCCCCACATAAGATTTTGTCAAAATTTATAGGAGTGGCTGTGTGGTAAGTAGCTTGCTTACCAACCACATGGTTCCGGGTTCATTCCCACTGTGTGGCACTTTGGGCAAGTGTCTACTATAGCCTCGGGCCGACCAAAGCCTTGTGAGTGGATTTGGTAGACAGAAACTGGAAGAAACCCGTCGTATATATATATATATATATATATATATATATATATATATATATATATATGTGTGTGTGTTTGTGTGTCTGTGTTTGTCCCCCCCCCCCCACCATCGCTTGACAACCGATGCTGGTGTGTTTACGTCCCTGTAACTTAGCGGTTCGGCAAAAGAGACCGATAGAATAAGTACTAGGCTTACAAAGAATAAGTCATGGAGTCGATTTGCTCAACTAAAGGCGGTGCTCCAGCATGGCCGCAGTCAAATGACTGAAACGAGTAAAAGTGTAAAAGAGTAACTATATTGGCCATACTTCTACAGTACACAAGATATTTTAACAATAGTTTTTTTTTGTTGTATAAAATTTCTTAGAATATTATAAAAACGTAATAGGATTTTTTTAAACATGGAATTGGTTTATAAAGGTCCATCTGAGTGAAACAGGAATCAAGGAGATCCTTAGAAAAAAAAAAGGTGGCTGAAAAGCACCGCTATAAGACATCCAAAATGTAAGGGACTTCCAAACTGGCTAATCCATTCCAGTATGGAAAGTGGATGTTAAACGATGATGAGGATGATGATTGGTTTTTCTGTTCAAACTGACCAGATCTGGCCTCTCATACTTACCCTACAATATTATTCCAAAACTAAATGCTCATGTCATTGAAATTTCAAAGCTACAAGATGATGCATGACTAATTCAAATCAATATGAATAAAAAAGTGTTACACTTGTCAGAGTAATCTGAAGGATAAAGGGTTAATCTGCCCTTTTTTTAATAACATTGCTTGGCACCCAACTCAAATAATTGTAAGTATTTCCAGTTAGATGGTCATATCGTGTTGAATGCACCGTTTCTCGTCCGATCACTGTTGTTGGCACTCCGTCGCTTACGACGTCGAGGGTTCCAGTTGATCCGATCAACGGAACAGCCTGCTCGTGAAATTAACGTGCAAGTGGCTGAGCACTCCACAGACACGTGTACCCTTAATGTAGTTCTCGGGGATATTCATCGTGGCACAGTGTGACAAGGCTGGCCCCTTTGAAATACAGGTACAACAGAAACAGGAAGAAAGAGTGAGAGAAAGTTGTGGTGGAAGAGTACAGCAGGGTTCGCCACCATCCCCTGCCGGAGCCTCATGGAGCTTTAGGTGTTTTCGCTCAATAAACACTCACAACGCCTGGTCTGGGAATCGAAACCGCGAGTCAGCTGCCCTAACCACTGGGCCATTGCGCCCCCTCTTCCCCGATCACTGTAGTTAAGCAACATCAAGCCTAATTAGTACTTTGATGGGTGACCGCTTGGGAAACCAAGGTGTTGTAAGCATCACACACTTTTGAGTCCACTCCGTAGGATGGCTGGTGTTAGGAAAGGCATCCAGCTGTAAAAACCATGCCAAAGTGGACACTGAAGCCTGGTGCAGTATTCTGCCTAGCCAGCTCCTGTCGAACCATCCAACCCATGCCAGCATGGAAAGTAGAAGTTAAAGGATGAAAATATGATGATGATGTCTGGGTTTGGAGATAACTTCCAATCTGATCTATTCATTAGTGACAGAGGCTCTTTGAAGGCCCGTGAAAGCAGCTTAAAGAAAAAAAAAGTATCATGAACTACCCTTGTTAGGAGCTTCTTACTCTGACTCTACTGCTGCTGCTGCTGCTCTTTGTTTTATTGATTATACACTAGATGAATATTTCTAAAGAATGTCGAATTGTCTACTGTGAAGATACACAGACAATAATTACTATCACCACCACCACCACGAGATAATAATAATGATTAGTTTTTCTGATTTTGGCACAAAGCCAGCAATTTTGTGGTGGCGGTGGGGGATGTTGATTAATTAACTTCAGTGCTCTGCTGGTGCTTATTATGGCAAAATCCACCTTGGCGGAATTTGAACCGGTGGAAATGCTGCTAAGCATTTTGTCCAACATGATGGTAACACATTTACTAGCTCCCCATCTTTAATAGCAATTTCAAATTCAGGCACAAGGCCAGCAACTCCGGGGGAAGGGTTAAGTCGATTACATCCACCCCAGTGTTCAACTGGTACTTATTTTCACCAACCCAAAAAAGAATGAAAGGCAAAGTTGAACCCGGCAGAATTTGAACTCAGAACAAGAAGACAGACGACACACCACTAAGCATTTCACCCAGCATGCTAATGATTCTTCCAGCTCACCACTTTAATAATAATAATAATAATAATAACAATAATAATTCTTTATACTGGCAGCACAGGGTCTCAAAATTGTGGGGAGGGGACTAGTCGATTACATCGATCCCCACTGTTTCACTGGTACTTAATTTGAATCCGAAAGGATGAAAGGCTAAGTTGACCTTGGCAGAATTTGAACTGAGAACATGAAGACAGAAAATACCGCTAAGCATTTCACCCGGCGTGCTAATAATTCTAAATAATAATAATAATAAAAATAATAATCCTTTCTACTATAAGCACAAGGCCTGAAATTTGCCGGGAGCGGGTAGTCGATTACATCCCCAGATGGATGAAAGACAACAGTGACCCTGCCCACCATTACCCCTAGCAGGATCTTAATGTTGTGAGGCATTTAGTTCAAGGCTCCCCAGTACTCTGTCTCCTTCTCTCTCTTCTTCTTCTCCGTTTTCTTCTATTTTCTTTTTCTCAGTCTTTTCTGTCCTCCTCCTCCTCCATTTCGACCTCTTTCCTCTTTCCTCCCCTCTCCTCCTTCTCTTCCTCTCTCTCCTCCTCCATCTCTTCCTCTCTCCTCCTCCATCTCTTCCTCTCTCTCCTCCTCCATCTCTTCCTCTCTTCTCCTCCATCTCTCCTCCTCCCTCTCTCCTTCTCAATCTCTCCTCCTCCCTCTCTTCTCCCTCTCTCCCTCTCCTCCTCGACACCCTTTCCCATCTCCAAGTAGTAGTAGTAGTAGTAACAATAATATTTATAGTATTGATGCACAACATAAACAGACAGGAAGCCACAAATTGGCAGGACGGAAACCAGAAAGTTGTATCAAACCCCAGTTTCTGACTGATATTTATGCTTTCATTGATCCCCCATTAAAGTCAACCTTGGCGGGATTTGAAGTCAGAATGTAAAGGTCAAAAATCAAGCACCGTCACCCCAAGGACATTTTGTCCACTCTACTGAGGATTCCAATACAAACAACATTGGCACAATGCCACAGTTTGTATTTATATTGGCATTAAGCCACCACATATTCTGCTAGAAAGAATGCAGTTGAATTAACTTCAATGTTTATTATTATTATTATCTTTTCTTAGTTTCTGGGGCAGCGAAAAGGCAGAATTGTGAGAAAAATTGTAAAAAAAAAAATTTTTTTTTTTTAAATGTCTTACAGGCGTAGGAGTGGCTGTGTGGTAAGTAGCTTGCTTACCAACCGCATGGTCCCGGGTTCAGTCCCACTGCATGGCATCTTGGGCAAGTGTCTTCTACTATAGCCTCGGGTCGACCAAAGCCTTGTGAGTGGATTTGGTATACGGAAACTGAAAGAAGCCCGTCGTATATATGTGTATATATATATATATGTATGTGTTTGTGTGTCTGTGTTTGTCCCCCCCAACATCGCTTGACAACCGATGCTGGTGTGTTTATGTCCCCGTAACTTAGCGGTTCGGCAATAGAGACCGATAGAATAAGTACTAGGCTTAGAAAGAATAAGTCCTGGGGTCGATTTGCTCGACTAAAGGCAGTGCTCCAGCATGGACACAGTCAAAAGACTGAAACAAGTAAAAGAGTAAAGAGTACAGCATTTGTTGCAGCTTTTTACATTCTGAGGTCATCATCATCACCATCGTTGTTTAGTGCCCCCTTTTCCATGCTTTCTTCCATGGGTTGGATGGAATTTTTGTTAAGGCAGGGTTTTTTACAACTGGGTACTCTTCCTGTTGCCAACCCTCATGTTTTCATGTATAAATTACAATGTTGATAGAGTTACTCTAGTACAAAGGAGCTCTTGACAACTGATGCATTTATGCCATCATTGATCTGAACTCCAGAATCTTCTTTGAAACAATTAACATATACACTTTTCTGGCACTTTTTCACTGTCGCATCTTGTTTCTGACTTGATATCTTTGGCCTATTAGGTATGGTGTCAGGGGTCACAAGATCCAGGTGTTCAGTGGATGATAGACCACTGACCAGCTTCAGTTGCTGGTTGCCTGATTTGCTGCCAGTACGGTTCGTTTTCTGATTCTTTGGTCTCTGCTACCCAGTGGCTTCTCTAAGCTTTTTATGTGCTTCATTGCATTGCTTGTTGTTCACAGTTTGGCCACATTCCAAAAAAATCGAGTAGAATGGTGCCATTGTCATCTTCTAAAACAGTCACCAAGATACCATGACCTTGTGCTGATCTCTGGCTCTTGAACTTCTAAGGCCTTGGAGAATAGGTGTGATGTTATTCCAGAGATTGAATCTTCATTTTCAGATCATAAAGATACGAGGTGGGTGCCAAAAAGTTCCTGGCTTTAAGGGTATAGCAAAAGGCCTGGTTGGAGGCCCAACCTTCTGAGTTCTTTTACAAGGATTAAAAAAAACTGAAGGACCACTGCAATAAGTGTGTGAATCTGGACGAAATGCTTAGCGGTATTTCGTCTGCTGTTACATTCTGCGTTCAAATTCCGCCGAGGTCAGCTTCACCTTTCATCCTTTCGGGGTCGATAAATTAAGTACCAGTTATGCACTGGAGTCTATGTAATCAACTTAATCCTTTTGTCTGTCCTTCTTTGTCCCCTCCATGTTTAGCCCCTTGTGGGCAATAAAAAAATAAGAATTGTTAGCATGCCGGGCGAAATGCTTAGCAGTATTTCATCTATCTTTACATTCTGAGTTCAAATTCCGCCGAGGTCAACTTTGCCTTTCATCCCTTCAGGGTCGATAAATTAAGTACCAGTTGTGTACTGGAGTCAATTTAATCAACTGCCCCCCCCCCCTCCCAAAAAATTTCAGGCCTTGTGCCTAGAATAGAAAAGAATATTCTTTCTGTTTGTTTGCTTCATTATTTTGTTTGTTAGTCTGAAATATATTTTTATTGTTGTTTGCTGTTGTTTCTGTTAAGTTTTGTACCCCTTTTTTTCCCCCTTATCTTGGGTGTTTTTTTCACATTTTTCACACACACTATGTATGTTCCATCTTTGCTCCAGATATGCTGAAGTCATATATATATATATATATATATATATATGCACACATACACACCTGATGAAAATCAACTGAGATGTGTATGTGTGTATATATATATATATATATATATATATATATATACACGCATACATAATACATACACATATATATATACACACATGCACACGTGTATGTCTGTGTATGTATATGCTCACATACACAAACACATACATGATGGAAATCAACTCATTTATAGTGTGAAGATCTATACATTCACATGCATATACATTTAAGCATATGTGCATTCATGTTTATGCATGCATATATGAGCACAAATATTTAGCTGCTTGTCTCTCTCTATGTACACATACACACACGTGTGTGTATATGTGTGTATATTTATTTATGCATACCCCCTGCCACACACACACGTAAACATTCTTGCTTACATATCTAGTTTCTTTCTGTCTTGTGTGTAAATACACATATTTTTGTGTAGATTCACATAGACCAACTCGAACTAACTATTTTTATATTTTAATCCATGCTATCAGCTTATTTTAGTTTTTTCCCTTAGCTCACTTTTCTTCACTATTTTGCATACTACTGCAGATCTGAAACCATCATAACCTTATATATATATATATATATATATATATATATATATCAATTAGAAAATGGAGGATAATATGCTGAACCCAACGACTTGCAGACAGTGTATCCCGTTGAATGCAGTAATTTAATTCATAGTTAAAGTGACAAAAAAACCCACAAAGTACAGGTGTTTATGACAAACCATGTTATTTTGACAACCGGGTTTACAGATAAACGTACAAAGTACATAAGGAATTAGAGAATGAACAAAAGTTTAATCTTACAGCTGTTTCAGCTTAGCTTTGGCATGCCCCATTCTATCTGAATAGTTACTACCGGAGTGTATATATATATATATATATATATAAATTATAGGGTAGCAAAAAAATTTTAGAAATTTTATTTACCACCAGTGGTCTAGCGAGAGTAAAAAAACAGTCAATAGACTATGTATTATTCATTTAAAATGCAGAGACGCCTATAATAGGTGTCCTATTATAGGCATCTCTGCATTTTAAATATATATATATATTTATTTAATTATATGTATTTCTTCTATCTTAATGAATAAAAATTCTTCGGATAGAATAAATGGGTTAATAGAAACCAATGTAGCAAAGAACACAAAATAACTGTGGTGTAGTTCCTGTTTTTAAGGCAGGAACTCCTTGAAATTTTGGGTATTTGAGTATATTTAATATATATGTATATAAAAGTCTTAGACTATTGTTCTGTGTTTGTGTTGATGGTGCATCATTGATGAGGCTGAGGTGGCCGAAATATATCTGCCATAGATTCCTTTGACAATGATCAGGTCTTTCTTTAACCCTTTTTATACCAACCCAGCTGAAACCACCTCTGGCTCTGAGTACAAATGTCTTGTTTCCGTAAGTTTTGAATTAAAATCCTCCACCGGACCTAATACTAGCTTAATGATAACAAAGGTATTTTACTAAATTCTTTGTTATATTTAAAATTAATTGAAGATAGTAGAAGATGGTGTGTGTGTGTGTGGTGGGGGGATGAGGTGTAGTAAATAATTAACATCTAATATTCAGTCATTCTTGGTTGCAATTAATTTGTAGGAATTTCAGAATTCCTGATTATGCTTATTTCTCTCTGCCTTGTAATTAGTCATGAGAGAAGGAATAACCAAAGTGAATAATTTGTAGTTGTTGTTGTTATTGTTGTTTAGCACCAAGTCATCTCTGATTGAGAAGACCTTTAACTAATGGCATTCCAGCTATGAACATTCCACCTTTATTTTAGGTACTGATTAGTTAAGAAAATATATGTTTGTGTGTGTGATGTATCTTCGTGCATTTGTTGATAAGAACAGGTGACACAAAAGCAAAGTCTCTGAGAGATATGAATCATCTTGCTAGCTTTTTATCAAATGGACTTTTGTCTGCAGTTCTCTCGACAAGCTATGTCACATCACCTCACACTGGAAACTGCTATTTCTATGTTATGCTCTTAACTTCCACGTTTCGATGCTTGCATGGATCAGACAGAATTTGTTGAGATCCTTCCTGTCATCATCCTTTTACCAGTTTCTGAATAAGGCAACGTTTCCAATATTTAATTGTTCAAATTGGTTTGAATTAATCATGCATTATCTCTCCGCTTCTAATTTTCTATGACATGATTACACTCTCGGAGTGGTTGGTGTTAGGAAGGGCATCCAGCTGTAGAAACCATGTCAAACCAGACTGGAGTCTGGTGCAGTCCCTCAGGTTACCAGCCCTATATATATATATATATATATACTCTTCGAAACGCCTGTGTTAGAATGGGGGTAGCTGATGAAGGAAAATGTTCTCTCTGTGGCCTGTGTGTGTTCTGTACTCTGGTTATTATTATTGTTTTTGTCTACGTTTTGTTTGCAATGTTCTGTACCCAGATATGCACCTACATATACAGGTAGACGTAGGTATGCACATACCTGTACGTATATATGCATATACTCATTTATTATTTGCTTTATATATATATATAAGCGTAGGTGTAGATGTGGCAGTGTGGTAAGAAGCTTGCTTCCCAACCACATGGTTCTGGAAGTCCTGGGGTTGATTTGTTTGACTAAAGGCAGTGCTTCAGCATGGCCACAGTCAAATGACTGAAACAAGTAAAAGAATAAAAGAATGTATATATATTTATTGAGTTCTAACACCAGGTTAATTTTATCACTATGCCTAAGTAAAACACACGCACGCACACACACACACACACATAGAAGCTTGGTGATGCAAACAGGAAAAATTGAACTCAAAACAGGTGTACATTATTATATTAATATGTATATTTTATTAATATTTAATATTGAGATATATATATATATATATATATATATATCACTTAATGTCCGTCGTCCATGCTGGCATGGGTTGGATGGTCTGACCAGGGCTGGTAAGCTGGAAGGCTGCACCAGACTCCTGTCTAATTGACACTGGTACCTGCCATAAATACGATTTTGCTCAACACCATTTAATAATAACAGAATTAGTTATTTCACTGAGTTTCTTTAAATTTGGGATTGTTTCAGATATTAACGTGGCTCAGTGTTTCATTCACATTTTAGTGAAGAATAAGCCAAAAATATTTCTTATGTAATCAGACAGCAAAAACTAGCCTTCACCCAGGAGTGATGCTGGAAGTGGGGGCAGGGCTGAAGTGTACGTGCGAGAGAGAGAGAAAAAAGGTGAATGTTTTTTTTTTCCCCTTATTCTTTTGTTTCTCTTTTTTTGTTTAGTCTGCAGTATAAATGGATGAGTAGGCTAATTGATTGACTGGGTAATTGATTTTGTTTTTATAAAGTAAAAAGAATCACTCTGGACATCATTCTAATAATTATCAGCATCATGAATATCATCACGACCAACATTATTGTCTTTATTATTATTATTATTATTATTATTATGATCGTCATCATAATAATAGCTATATATATTACATCGATCCTCAATGGTTTCGTTGTCTGTTATTCTTCCATTCTGGCATGGATTTCTTTTCCCTCTCCCCACCACCACCACCACGACCACCAATAGCCTACTACCAGAATCTTTTCCTCAAACCTAACCTGATCTTTTCGCAAGAACATCAATATTACAAACCTGCTCTTCTCTCTTCTGTGTGAGTCCATGAATCCTTGCAGCATTGGAAACTCACATGGTTCACACACAACATCGGTAGAATCAATACTTCTTTATCTTACTCCCCAGTTGTGGTTGTTTCACTCCGGGTCAGCCTGGATCAAGTAGACTTATGGCCAACAGCATTCTGCATTTGACCACCTGGTCTGATTACTGTTTTCTTTTTCATACAAAGTGTATCTCGGACTATATTAGCCAATGTATCCTTCATTTTCTCGAAGTTGGGTGATATGTTTTGTTAGGTATTGGTCGATAATATAAATGTTACCAAACAGAGTGCTAGTAAGATTTTAAGGGTCTAGTGTTGATTATTTGGTGTGTATGTGTGTTCCCATGCATGCGTGCATGTATGTGAGTATACCCTTGTGTAGACATCATGTGAGGGTTGTAAATGAGCATCATTGTCATATAAGCGAGGTTGTTCATTACTAGTTTTCTGTGTAAACATGTCTATCCATGGGAAAATATTACATTGCTTAGAAACAAGTGGTAAGACGTTTGCTTCCTAACGACATGGTTTGGGATTCAATCCCATTGTGAAACACCTTGGGCAAGTGTCTTTCTATATGACCTTGGGACGACTGAAGCCTTGTGAGTAGACTGAAAGTGTTGTGTGTGTCCATGTCTGTATTTGACTGCCACCACCATTTGACAATCAATGTTGATGTGTTTACATCCCTGTTACTTAGTGGTTCAGCAAAAGAGATGATAGAATAAGTACCGTGTTTAATAAAAAACATATATATAAGTCAGTAAATAGTGGGGTTGTGTTAACCGCACGTGGAGAAATAATAGGAAAATGAAAAATAATAATAAGGCAGAATGCTAAACTGGAAGCATATTTTAATAAAGATTTCTCTAACCGGTTTTCATTGCGAAGCAAATTTTCAAGAAGAGGGAGAATGAAGATGTTTTTTTACAAAGAAATACAAAATGAAGAAAATAATATATAAAAAAAATAATATATAAAAAAATAAATATACCAATACATTATATTGTCTTTGAGCTTTTGAAGTTCAATGGTAATCCATGTATATAATGGTTGGAAAAATAAGGATGCATGAGAATTGAGAGTTGTGTTAGGTTTAAAAGTTTGTGTTAAGCAGGAAGTGTGGTGTCAAAACAGGAAGTGTGTGTAAGGGGAGACAAATGTTTTTAGTTGGAGTTATGAACTCTTTTTTTCATAACTCCAACTAAAAACATTTGTCTCCCCTTACACACACTTCCTGTTTTGACACCACACTTCCTGCTTAACACAAACTTTTAACCCTTTTGTTAAACCTGATACAACTTTCAATTCTCATGCATCCTTATTTTTCCAACCATTATATACATGAATTACCATTGAACTTCAAAAGCTCAAAGACAATATAATGTATTGGTATAGTTATTTTTTTCTATATTATTTTTTTTATATATTATTTTCTTCATTTTGTACTTCTTTGTAAATAACATTTTCATTCTCCCTCTTCTTGAAAATTTGCTTCGCAATGAAAGCCGGTTAGAGAAATCTTTATTAAAATATGCTTCCAGTTTAGCATTCTGCCTTATTATTATTTTTCATTTTCCTATATATATATATTTATATATATATGGGCGCAGGAGTGGCATTGTGGAAAGTAGCTTGCTTACCAACCACATGGTTCCAGGTTCAGTCCCACTGTCACCTTGGGCAAGTGTCTTCTACTATAGCCTTGGGCCAACCAAAGTGAGTGGATTTTGTAGAAAACTGCAAGAAGCCCGTTGTGTATTTGTGTGTGTGTATATATGTGTGTGTGTTTGTGTGTCTGTGTTTGTCCTCATCATTGCTTGACAACCGATGTTGGTGTGTTTACATCCCCGTAACCTAGCAGTTTGGCAAAAGAGACTGATAGAATAAGAACTAAGCTAACAAAGAATAAGTCCTGGGGTCGATTTGTTCGACTAAAGGCGGTGCTCCAGCATGGCTGCAGTCAAATGACTGAAACGAGTAAAAAGAATCCACTGAGGTCAATTCATATAAGACAAAAGAAAAGACTAATAATTATTTTGAGTCTTTCAGCAATTACAAGAAAACATTCGAAGTCGGTGCGCATTAGAAACCTAATTATAGATAATTAATTGATGAAGTAACGACAACATTAGTTACCTTGATGACTAATAAATGTTTTAATAAACTGCAAATAAGCACAAGATCAATTCTTGTCTCGTCTCGTTTAACTGACATAATGACTAAAATAACAGTCATGATTTTTGCTAATTTTATCTTTTCCACAAATAATTGTTTCTAATTAAGTACTTAAATGCTCGTTATCTTAAATATGTTAATGCTAACTTAGCTAAGTTGTGGATGGTGTGGTCGTGTAATTAACCTCAGTGATTTTATTTATATACGTTTATATTTATTTGTTTGTTCATTCATTCATTACTGCTACTACTACTACTACTATTACTTCGCAACCATGTGTTATGAGTGCATAAAAAAATCTGTTATCTGTTTACTGATTTATTTTATAAACACAGACAGACAGACAGACAGACACACATGCACATCTCTCTCAGTCTCTCTCTCTCTCTTTATATATATATAGGGTTAGGGTTAGGGTTTTGTTTGTTTATTTCACCGTTTCGTTTTCCTGTCTTGTTTTCCGTCCGCCACTACCCTCCATGAAAACAATTTAATTTGTGTTCGTGGGAAGAACCATTTTAACGATGCGTACTGCCTTAATTCTTCGAAACGCCGGAGTTTTAATGGTGGCAGCTGATGAAGGGGATGTTTCTATGTGGCCTGCTTGTTTGTTGCACCTTGTTTACCATTTTTGTCCTTGTTTTTTTGCCACGTCATATACCCTGTTATGTATCTATATGTACATGTGGATGAACATATATACATACATGTACATATAGATGCATATACTCATATATCGTTTATATATATATATATATATATATATATATATATATATATATATATAAACATGTATGTATAAATGGTGTTTACACGAACGAAAATACTCAGTGCTGTCTTTTACTTGTTTCACTTATTGGATTACGGCCATACTGGGGCACTACCTAGAAGGACTTAGCCGAACAAATCATTGGTGCAGGTTCTTATTTTTTAAAGTCTGGTATTACTTATTCTATTAGTCACTCTTTTTTGAATCGCT
>NC_142950.1:30555256-30575256 GCF_046866305.1 Octopus bimaculoides | reverse complement strand
AAGCTGCTTCTTTTTCCATTTGCCAAAGTGAATGGAGCTTTGGCCAGGAGGAATTGATGTCATCTGATGGCATCCTATGATCATCAGGTGTTTCAACCCCGAACCATATCACCCTCCCATTGGCGGGCCAGCAGAGGTGACCGTATTACTACTCGCCATCATCTCCTGGCTTCCATAAGGTGCATTGTAATTACCTAATGGCAATTAAGATCAGCTTCACCTGTGAAAGGCAGATTATCTCAAAGAATCAAGAATTCTCTAAAGTTGACATGACACTGAAAAAAAGTGCACGGTTCTTGTCTTGAGATATCTATGTATATGTATGTTTGTATATATATATGTGTTTGTATGTTTGTATATAATATATGTTATAGCCTCAGGCTGACCAAAATCTTGTGAGTGGATTTGGTAGACAGAATCTGAAAGACACCTGTTATGTGTGTGTGTGTTGTATATATATATATCTTTATCAAATGAAACCAATAGAACAAGTATTAGGCTTAGCTGAAAAATAAGTACTGGGTCCATTATTTCTACCACAGAATTCAAGGTGGTGCCCCAGCATGACCACAGTCTAATGGCTGAAACAAGTAAAAGATAAGAGGAGTGGCTGTTTGGTAAGTAGCTTGCTTACCAACCACATGGTTGCAGGTTCAGTCCCACTGTGTGGCACCTTGGGCAAGTGTCTTCTATTATAGCCTTGGACCAACCAAAACCTTGTTAGCGGATTTGGTAGACAGAAACTGAAAGAAGCCCGTCGTGTGTGTGTGTGTGTGTATACGTATATGTGTCTGTGTTTGTTCTCTCAACATCACTTGACAACTGATGCTGGTGTCTTTACGTCCTTGTAACTTAGTAGTTTGGCAAAGGAGACTGATAGAATAAGTACTAGGCTTACAAAGAATAAATTCTGTGGTCGATTTGCTCGGCAAAAGGCGGTGCTCCAGCATGGCCGCAGTCAAATGATTGAAACAAGTAAAAGAATATAAAAAAGAATATACATGTTTACTTACACACACACACACACACACATGCCGTATGTTTTTATTACCCTCAGTCATATTTTAGGACGGTTATGGTTTTCCTTTTTGGTACACATTGCTTACCGCTGTCTATATTAATTATATGTATATATATTTATCCATGTGTACACACATATTATAGTACAATGGCCACCCACCCACCAAACATACATAAACCCATGCCTACACACATTATTAAGTCTACAATCTAATTATCTTTCAAATCAGTCCATGGCAATATTTGTTTGATAATGGGTTTAAAAAACCATCACATGGCTATTTGCATCTTACCTTTCGGTATTTTGATTTGATTGAGAAATCTCCACCTTTACTATCATACTAACAACGCTAACCTTAGTCAAATTACCTCAAGTTATTTTAATAAACTTCCTTTTTTTTCTAACCCTATTTCTAACAAAAATACACACCTTTTTCCCTTTTTTCCCTGATTTGTAAAACAACCATGAATTATGAATTTAAAATATTTCCTCTTCTTGATTATGCTTGCAAGATTTAATGAATTAAATAATTAAGACTAAGAGAATTTCTTTTTTCTTTTTAAATTTATGCATGTGTTTCCCTTGTTATTCTTGTTCCTTTCTTTTCCAGGTAGCTGCTTCTGTTGTGTGGCTTTGAAACCTCGCTATAAAAGATTAGTGGATAATATATTTCCCACCGATCCACAGGTCAGTAGCTTATTACTGTTATTATTATTAAGTGGCATGCTGGCAAAATTGTTAGCACACCGGGCAAAATGCTTAGCAGTATTTTGTCTGTCTTTACATTCTGAGTTCAAATTCCACCTGAGTCGACTTTGCCTTTCATCCTTTCAGGGTCAATAAATTAAGTACCAGTGAAACACTGGGGTGGATATAATTGACTGGTCCCCTCTTCCAAAATTCCAGGCCTTGTACCTATTGTAGAAAGGATTATTATTATTATTATTATTATTATTATTATTATTATTATTATTAAAGCGTTGAGCTGGCAGAATCATTAGCACGCCGGGCAAAATACTTAGCAGTGTTTCACCTGTTGCTATGTTATGAGTTCAAATTCTGCTAAGGTTGTCTTTGCCTTTCATCCTTTCAGGGTTGATAAATTAAGTAACAGTGAAACCAGTAATCGACTAGTCCCCTCCCCTCAAATTTCAGGCCTTGTGCCTTGAGTAGAAAGGATTATTATTATCATCATCATTAGTATTTAAGGTAGCAAGCTGGCTGAATCATTAGCATGTTGGGTGAAATGCTTAATGGCATTTCGTCTGTCTTAAACGTTCTGAGTTCAAATTCTTCTGAGGCTGACTTTGCTTTTCATCCTTTAAGCGGTCAATGAATTAAGTACCAGTTGAGTACTGGGGCTGATGTAAAAAATTTCAGCCCTTGTACCTTTAATAAAAAGGATTATATTTATTATTGTCATTGTTATTAATATTATTGTTGTTATTATTATTATTATTATCATTATTATTGTTGTTGTTGTTGTTGTCATTATTCTTCTTCTTCTTGTCATTATTGTTATTTTACAAAATTCTTTGTTATTTTCAAAATTAATTAGAAACTGATGTAGTGTATTTCAACAGAAATATAGCAGCAAAAGTGTTAAACCCCTAGGCACCATGGTTACTTGTCCTTCCTCCCCAGAATGCCAACTCCCTGGCATCTCTTCCCTGCTTGTGTCTTCCCTGCCGGTATTAATTTTCAGTTTAAGTTTAACCTTAATGGCTTCAATTTCAGGCTCCCTATTTTTGAAGGACCCGTGAAGGCCATGGGCTCTGCTTCTTCCTCCAGGCTCAGCTTGACCCTGCATGTTAGCATCAGAGAAGCAGACAATGTTTCTGTGCACTGCACAATCTGCAAGCTTCCCCATCTACCAAACTGCAGCAGAGCTTTCTCTTCCTTTATCAAACACTTTACCTACCAACTTTGCAGAATCGGCTGGTCACTCTTCCACCAAGACAGCTCCATCAGCAGCTCTCAACAAAACTCATCAAAACAATCTCTTACTTACCTAATCTTTGCAACATTCTTCTGGCTTAAAATTCTGATTTCATATTCTGCTTTACGACATGATGCCACAACCTGCTAGAAATAGCAACCAAATCTCTCTGAAATTACACCTTACGTCTTAAAAAGCGGGAGATGGAGTGCATTTGAGTCTCCATATTCAGGGCTGACCTGTGGTTAAGCAACAATAACATAAGGGTACAAGCCAGCTAGGGTGCTGCTACGTATTCATTCACTTTACTAGAAATAGCAACCAAGTTTCCTTCAACATACCCACTGCCATTTCGACAAAAACTAAAGAAACATTTGATATGTTTTAAAATGGGGGAGGATGGTCACTGTTGGAATACTTTTGATCATAGAGCTGCCTATGCAGACAAAGAATGACTCATTCGTTGACGTAGTCCTAGATACACTGTCAAAATAAAAAAATCATGGCTCGAGTGCCTTTGATTACGGATCTACTTACCCTTGGCTGACTAGAGCTAAACAGCCTACATAAGGCCTTGTTCTTAGTTAACACAACCCGTTATTAATGTCATTAATGTGATCATGATCATTATTATTAGCAGCAGCAGTACCACCACCACCACCACCACCATCATTATTATTCAGCTAATCCAGGTGGTTCTTCTAATATCAAGCTTAAGAGCATTAGTAGGTTTAACCTATCTTTCTCTCTCTCTTAGGACTTCTTCTTTCTTTTTATCTATATCCATTTCTGTCATTCTGTTATTCTTTCATTCGATAATTTTTTTTTATTCACTTATTCTCATCGTCATCATCATCTAAGATCCATTTTTCCATGCTGGCATAGATTGGCCAGTTTGACTGAAAATTGGTAAGCTGGGGAGTTGCACCAGGTTCCAGTCTGATTTAGCATGGTCTCTACAGCTGGATGCCCTTCCTAATACCAAACACTCCAAGAGTGTAGCGAGTGCTTTTTATGTGCCACCGGCACAGGTACCAGTTACGTTACACGGGCATTAACCACAGCTAAGATCTCACTCTCTTTCTATATTTCATTCTCTTTCCTTGTCTCTCTCTGTCTGTCTCTTTTAATCTCTTTGTATCTTTCACTCAATCTTTCTGACAAGAAGATTTATGATAAACTATCTTAAAAGCTGTACTCCTTACAGACTTTTAAGCTATTCCCTGCAGAGGGCTAACTGTGGAGAGCAATAATAATAAAGCATTTATTGGTACCCTACCAATATGGTATTACTTTAAATTCAGTTTAAATGAAAAACTTGTAAGTTCAGAAATTTTTTGGAACTCTTTAAAAATTTGAATAGAAGACACACACACACACACACACACACACGTATTGTGGCTTTTGTGTCTGTGTTTGTCCTCCACCACGGGCATATGGCGTAGTGGTTCCGAGTTCGATTCCAAGCAATGACCTGAACAATAATAATAATAATAATAATAATAATAACAACATTGAAAAATACCTTAGGAATGAGAACCCAGGTTCGAAATTTCCCCAAGACACCTGAAGAAGACTGGCAGCGGCGGCGGTGGTGTGAAGGTAGTGAGCTGACAGAATCGTTAGCGTGTTGGATGAAATGCTTAGTAGTATTTCACTCTTCACTATGTTCCAAGTTCAAATTCCGCCGAGGTCAACTTTGCCTTTTATCCTTTCGGGGGTCGATAAAGTAAGTACCAGTTTGAGTAATAGTCGATAAAATTGACTGTTCCTCACCCCCAAAATCTCAGACTTTGTGCTCATAGCAGAAAGAATTATTATCATCATTATTATTTATTTGACATTTTGTTTTTATTGGTTTATTTCCAGGATGGCTTGGTTAAAAGTAATATGGAAAAACTGTTATTCTATGCCCTGAGTACACCTGAAAAGTTGGACCGAATTGGAGAGTATCTGGCACAGCGTGTTAACAGAGATATTCATCGACATCGACGAATAGGGTAAGAAAAGAAACCTCTCGCATTTGTCTTGTTGAGCCCCAGGTCTGCCTTAATGGTATAGACCAGTGGTTCCCAAACTTTTTAGAGACGCGACCCACTTAACTCTACTGGGTTAAAATCTATTTATATTAAATGTGAAACAAAACGTTTTATAACTGTTTCAACGTCTCCATACCCTATGGGCAGGTATTAACTCTAATACAAAACCTCGAAGCAGTAACTGTTATCGGCTCGATCAGTGTTGTACTGCGCCTAGTTAAAGTTCTCTATAAATAGGTAAAAACAGACTTTTCCTTTTTACGATTACATATGAATAAATAACTTGAGAAAATGACCACCTCTGATTTGTTAAGTTCGTGGCAAAAGCCTACTGCTTGATAAAACAACCAGTCTGGTATTGAAAACACGAGTCTTGAACTATCTCAATAGACAGCAGTTAAAGTTAATGCGTAATTTTATAACTTTTTGCGACCCACTAGGATTCCGTTCGCAACCCGTCAGTGGGTCACGACTCGTAGTTTGGGAATCACTGGTATAGACCTATTATAATAGGTCTGCCTTAATGGTATAGACCTATTATAATAGGTCTGCCTTAATGGTATTTTTACTTTTGTTGATTAATTACTGCTTTCTTTAATTGTGTTTTTTTTTTTATATTTTCAGATTTGTCTTCCTTGCAATGGATGCCTTAGACCAGCTTCTAGTGGCCTGCCATGCTCAAGCCATTAATTTATTTGTGGAGAGCTATCTTAAGATGGTGCAGAAGTTGCTCGAGTACGACAACGTGGACCTGCAGATTCTTGCCACATCTTCAGTAAGTGTCGCTCAAATTATTCCAATATGGGTGCAGTTGCAGCAGCTTAGTAAGATGTTGGCTTCCCAAACACATAATTTCGGTTTCAGTCCCATTGCATGGCATCTTGGGCAAACGTTTTCTAGACTAGCTCTGGAAACGGAAACTGAAAGAAGCTCATTGCATATGTATATATTATTATTGAGTGAGAGAGCAGTGCATGCCATCAAAGTAACACTAAGGTACAAATATATGAGGTCCAGTATACCCATCATGACTACCTGTCTGGTAAGGGTACACCAGGTACATGAATCACAACCACATGTGTGCAACATGGTGACCTTGTATGAAGATAAACAGTGCATGACCTTGCAGTTAGAATTTTCTTCAGGTCAAGTAGCCCATCTTGTTCAAAAGGTCTCCTTAGGGATGATGACTGAAACACCTATGTTTCCAGAAGTGAATTGTTCAAACCCCAAAGAATTCCTCCCAACACATGGCTATGATGCTCCTCCACTTCTCCTGCTCATGATCAGAGATGCACATATGGTCAGCCACTAAGGAACATGCTAAATGGGTTAAGGTCAAACAACTGATGAGCAACTCTGTGGTACTGGGCATTACTATATTGTTATTCTTTTAGGCAGAGTAATACTAGTAACCTGTTATTAGAACTTGTTCTATGAATGCTTCAGAGAAAAGCATTACTTGAGTATAGAGCGTAATATGAGATTATATATACATCCATCACATGTATATATATATATATATATATATATATATATATATATATACAAGTGCAGGTATGGCTGTGTGGTAAGAAGTTTACTTCCCAACCACATGGTTCCAAGTTCAGTTCCACTCAGTGGCACTTAGGACAAGTGTTTTGGATTGACCAAAGCCATGTGAGTGGATTTGGTAGATGGAAACTGAAGGAAGCCCTGTCCCTCACCACCGTTTGACAACCAGCGTTTGTGTGTTTATGTCCCTGTAAGTTAGCAATATAATAAGTACTAGGGTTGAGAAATTCTTCAATGTGGTGCTCCAGAATGACTGTAGTCTAATGACTGAAACAAGACAAAAAAAGTAAATAAATGTTTGTATGTTTCTTGTTTTAACATCTCGTGGTAATTGTAAAATGGTGTCTGATTATTTTTCTTTCTCTTTGACCAGTTTGTAAAATTTACCAACATAGAGGAAGATACACCATCATACCATCGTCGTTATGATTTCTTTGTGTCGCGCTTTAGTGCCATGTGCCATTGTGATGAAGTTTCTGAAAGTGACCGACTCAAGTATGTGTTGAACAAACGCAAGAAATGGATCTCTTTTTACAATTTGTGAATTTTCTGTTTTATATATATATATATATATATATATATATATATATATATATACACACACATGCACGCTCATACATACATTGTATATACATAAATATATATATCATCATCATTTAACATCCATTTTCCATGCTGGAATAAGCCGGACGGTTTTAAGGCGGTGGGCTTGTTTGTCCCCTCTATGTTTAGCCCCTTGTGGGCAACAAAGGAATGAGAAGCTGGTCAGCTGAATGGCAGCTCAGGCATGGTTTCTATGGCTGCATGCCTTCACAATGCCACACACACACACATACACATACATACACACACACACACACATTTATAGGTGCCACTTTAGCATACAGCCTACCTGGCCATTTACACTTTAGTAAGGAAAGGTCATCTCGCAGTGTCGACTATAGATGCTGCAGTAGACCACACACTGAAATAGTTCCATCACCATCATGATGATAATAATGGTGATATATACTCTTCATTATCAAAGCTGCAAAGACATCACAAAAATACTGCTACTCAGAGTTTTACATTTCCGTTCATTGGACATTTTCGATTCTGAATCTTAACTGTCTGATGTACGGGAATGTGAAGCTCTGAGGAGCAGTTTTTTTGTGATGTTTTAGCAGCTTTAATAATAAAGCATATTACTCTACCTCTGGTATTCGAGTACTATTTCTTCCCACCTTGTTTCACATTTATGTGCTTACTCTGGTACATACATATATATATATATATATATATATATATATATATATATATATATATATGTATATATTAAACAATGATAACACATACACACACTCATGCATATATACATGCACACACACGCATTTATACTTGCACATGCATACACACTTGTATGTATGTATACAAGCAATGAATGTTGGTCTCTCTATTATTCCAGGATCCGCACAGCAGGTCTGCGAGGTATCCAAGGAGTTGTACGTAAAACAGTTAGTGATGAGTTACAAGTGAACATATGGGAGAGTGTACACATGGACAAAATAGTTCCATCATTGCTGTACAACATGCATGATCCCAGGTAAGCACCACCATCATATTGCCTTCTTCTAATATCTCCTGTAGCCCAAGGGTTTTCAAACTGTGGTCCGCAAGGACAAGACAGGGGCTCCGTGGACAGCAAATACTTTTTATGGGCAATTTAATTTTATATATGTTTTTTAATTGAAATCTTTTAATTGACAATAAACCTATTTGTTAAATACTGTTAAATAAATAAATGTAAAAATATGTTATTTTAAGCAAATATTTATGTATAAATTTCATAAGCGTTTATAAGGGGGTCCCTAAGGTAAAGCCTGAAATATAAAGGGGTCCGCAAGTCAAAAAGTTTGAAAACCCCTGCTGTAGCCCTTTCCGAGTCCTTTGTTATTTAGAGACGAGCTCTCCTTGTGTCTCTGCCTTCAACAAGGTGGAACTGTTTGTTGTACAGGACCTACTTCTTTGATATCCTCTTAGCAAGCAAAATATTATGTTAGATTTAATGAAGCTGTAGACCTGACCAATGATGTGGGTCAGAGTAAAAGCCAGCTGTTATTCTGCGAATATTCATCTCTTACGTTGTAGATTATTCCTTATGGCAGCTTGATATTTTTGATTCAAAAGGGTAACCAGTGATATATTTGATCTTCTCAAAGCTTGCCCATTCAAAATTTATGTTTTTTAATGTCAAATGCTGTCTGCATTCTTGCAATTGTATTTATTATTCAGTATTTATCTTTTTCTGGTGAATTTTATCAAAAGCATATCATAAAAGTGAGCGTTATCTGGCATTTATCTCTTCTGCTTGTATGCCTGTTATTATTCACTTCATATAACTGTAGGACACACATTGTTTCTGAAGCATACTTTGAGAAGTAGCGTTTTAGTTTTACTAAATAATTCCATTTTTCGTTTTTGGATTTGGTTTGCAAGATTTTTTTATGTGATTTTGTGTGTTGAAGGATATTCTATTGTGTCTGGGGAGAGTCATTTTCTTATCGTGCCTTGAAATTTAACACACTCACCATTAAAATTTCCACTTATTTCTTATTTTTATTTTCCTAAAATTTTCAATAGTCTTGACAGTCAAGTCTATTGATAAGGTTGCAAGATGCAACGAAAATTTTAGGAAAATAGAAATAAGAAATAAGTGGAAATTTTAACGGTGAGTGTGTTAAATTTCAAGGCACAATAAGAAAATGACTCTCCCCAGACACAATTAAATAATTCTACATTTAGTAAAACTTACTGCAAAGAGCAGAAAGTGGATTGGAATTTAAGCCCCCGAAATTAGGGGGTTCCTTATACACGAGGGTTCCTTGTATATGTTAAAATATGGTAATTGGACTTCCTCCCCCACTAAAATTGTTGGCTGTGTGCCTAAACTTCAAACCCTTTTTATTTTTGTTATTTATCTTCTTCATTCTTCTATATTCTTTTTTCTTCATTGTTTTTTTCTTCATTGTTTTTTTCTTTGTTCTTTTTTTTTTGTACATCTACTTTGCCCTTTCTTTCTTTTTATCTTTTCTTATGCTTTCTCTTTTTTTTTTTTTTCTTCCACCTCCTCTTCTATTTCTATCTTCTGTTATTAGAATGACTGATGAAGATGACAATGCAACGGAGTCATTTTATATCAGGTAAAAATAAACACACACACACACACACACACACCTTTACAGTCACCTCTCGCAGTCCAGTTCACATTTCTTAAGCAACTCCACTATCATAAGCTCATGCCACTCCTATGCATCTTAACCAACCAGCTGACCACCATATTATCTCACCTATGCTGCACAACTATGCCACCTTACTATATATATATATATATATACATATATATACATATATAATGAAGTAATGGCACAAAGCAGTGTTTATGAATCACAATTTAAGTTAGTTGAAATATGTTTGTCATGTATTTCAACTACTAAAGGCAAATTCACTGCAGTTACCATGGAAAAAAAGAAATCTCTCTTAGTTTGTTCAGAGTTGTCTCTCTTGAGTACGCCTCGTTGACAAGAGTCAATAAACTTGAAACATCGATGTCTGAGATTCCCGAGAGATGGCGACACTGAATGAACTGGGTGTTTTCACACCTTTTAACCATAAGAGACATTTTTTTCTCCACGATAACTGCAGTGTATTTGCCTTTAGCAGTTGAAATATGTGACAAATATATTTCAACTAACCTAAATTGTGAATATATATATATATATATATATATATATATATATTTATGTGGTTGGCCAAAAGCCATCCAACAGTAAATCAAAATTCCATAAATATTTAATATTTTGTTTTATTTATTCATTTGGACTTCAGTTTGAACAATTTTCATGATGTTTCATGTCTAGATGCTTTTATTGAATTCATTCACTTGTTAAACATAAATAAATCTTGGAATTAAATAGTTTTGATTTACCGTCAGGTGACTTTTGGCCAACCCTGTATATATATATATATATGTGTGTGTGTGTCTGTGTATGTATGTGTGTGTCTGTGTATGTGTGTGTGTGTGTGTAATTGACTTTTCTTCCCCGCTTTCAAAATTCCAAACTTTTTGCCTATTGCAGAAAGAATTCTTATTCTTTGTTTACATAAAGTGGTGAGCTGGCAGAATCGTTAGCATGCTGGGTGAAATACTTAGTGGCATTTTGTCTGACTTTATGTTCTGAGTTCAAATTCTACAGGGGTTGACTTCGCCTGCCATTCTTTCAGAATCAGTAAAATAATTACCAATCAAATACTGGGGTTGATGTAATCAATATATATATACACACATATATATATATTATATATATATATATATATATATATATATATATGTGAGAAAGTTGGTATGTGAAAGCATGTGGTTGGATGTATAAAAGATAATAAGAGTGAAAAAACTAGAAGACTTGTGTTACTTGGTTAAAGTATATATTTAAATTATGTTAGAAAAATGTTATAAAATCTTTTTGGTATATAAACATTGTATTTTGAGAAATAACCGGTTTCGTGTTGTCTTTTCAAATTTCTCTACTTCATTGTAACTTGTTCGCTCCAGTCAGAGACTTTGTATGCCTATTGAACTCATTTGTTTTCGTATTTCATGTTTACTGCTGGTGACGTCTCATACCCATATATGCATATCTATATATATATATCTATATATATATATATATATATATATATATATATTTTTTTTTTCTGCCCTCATTCTCTGTCACTCTCTCTCTCGCGCTTGGTAACCATGTACCTGTTCTACAGCAAGACACCTATTTCTGCCTCCTTGTTTCTCTGACACATTCTAACCTTTTATCATCTGCTACTGGATCACCTCCTGCAGTGCCCCCTCTGTTATAGTGAGACACTTGTTTCTGCCTTTCTGTCTCTTTGTCACCCTCTGACCTTTCATCCTCTGATACAAGTTCCCCTCCTCAAATGCCTCTGCCTCTCTTATACTTCCTTGTCTTGTGAGTTACTTGGTTACTCTGCCAGTGTTGGTGCCATGTTAAAAGCATCCAGTCCACACTGTAATGTGGTTGGCATTTGGAAGGGCATCCAGCTCTGAAAATCATGCCAAAACTAACCTCACCTGTGCTAGTGCCATGTAAAAAGCACTGAATCCAATCTGCGAAGTGGTCGGTGTTAAGAAGGGCATCCAGCTGTAAAAACCCTGCCAAAACAGACACTGTAGCCCAGAGAAGTTTTTCTACCTGGCCAGCTCCTGTGAACCATCCTACCCATGAAAGAGACGGTTTATGTCAACAAACCGGAAACCCTGGTGCAACTGAAGGAGAATATCAATAGAGAAATCAGAGAAGTGGGGTCTGAAACTCTTGAGGGTGCTATGGTGCAAGTCTTTGGAAAGAGCATGGGTGTATGAAACCAAACATGGCTGTCATTTAAGCAATATCATTTTTCATATGTGATGTAGTGGTGTTGCTAAATGTGACTCGTGCATAATAATTTCCATTATGTCCTTCATAATGTATCAAGCTTTCATGCCTTTGTTTGTAAAGTTAAGGAAGTTATCAAAAATTGAAACCCATCAGTACCTTTTATGACACCCTGTATATATATATATATATATATATATATATATATATATATATGGCCGTTGCCAGTACCGCCTGACTGGCTCCCGTAAGATTTTCGAGCGAGATCGTTGCCAGTGCCCCTGGACTGGCTTGTGCGGGTGGCACATAAAAGACACCATTTCGAGCGTGGCCGTTTTCGTGCGGGTGACACGTAAAAGCACCCACTACACTCTCTGAGTGGTTGGCGTTAGGAAGGGCATCCAGCTGTAGAAACTCTGCCAAATTAGACTGGAGCCTGGTGTTGCCATCCGGTTTCACCAGTCCTCAGTCAAATCGTCCAACCCATGCTAGCATGGAAAGCGGACGTTAAACGATGATGATGATGATGATATGTATATATCATTGTCATCGTCATTTAATTTTCGTTGTCCATGCTGGCATGGGTTGGATGGTTTGACTGGGGTCGGTAAGCTGATCATCTGCACTAGACTCCAGTCTGATTTGGCATGGATTCTACAGCTGGATGCCAATTCGTAATGCCAACCACTCCTAAGGTGTAATGGATGCTTCTAAGTGTCACCTGCACAGGTGCCAGTTACGCGACGTCGACATCAGTCACATTGCCTCTGTAAGGCCCAGTGCTTGAATGGTGCTTTTTACATGTCACTGGCATGGGTGCCTGTTACATGACACCAATATTGGCTACATTGCCTCTCGTACACACACACACACACACACACACACACACACAAACGCAGACGTGTGTGTGTTTGTGTATGTGTTGATTGATAAAGGATAGAGGATAACCAGTTTGTGAAGTGTCAAACGAACATTTGCTACCTTCCTGTCCTTAACAGTAGCACAGTTATAACTTCTTCATTTTTTTGCCACACTTGATTTCATGCATTTTATAATTGTTATAATTTTCTTTCTTTTCTGTTTTGCTTTTTTTTTTTTTTCTTCAGCTCGGATTCATTGGAACCCGAGAGTCCCAGAAACGAGGATGACCCAGCGCTTGTAGCAGCAACCACATTCCGCGATCTTGTTTGTCGTGCCTCATTCGGAAGTATTAAATCTGTACTGAAGCCTGTCTTAGTGTAAGTGACAGTTTTGCTTCTTCCTTTTACCGTTTGTCTTTGATTAAATACATCAACACATCCACATTATAAATAAATGTGTGTGTGTGTGTGTGTGTTTCTCTTTTATCTTGTTTCAATTATTGGATTGTGATCATGCTCAGGTGCTGCATTGGAGGATTGTGCCATGTAAAAAATACCTGTGCTGGAACTGTGTGGTTGGGAAGCACACAGCCACACCTGCACGGCACCTGTGCCCAGCGTTGCCTTTCTGGCACTTGTGCCCGTGGCATGTGTAATGGACTTTCAAGCGAGATCGTTGCCAGTGCCCCATGACTGGCTTTTGTGCGGGTAGCATATAAAATACACCATTTTGAGCGTAGCCGTTGCCAGTACCGCCTGACTGGCCTTCGTGCCGGTGGCACGTAAAAGCACCCACTACACTCTCTGAGTGGTTGGCGTTAGGAAGGGCATCCAGCTGTAGAAACTCTGCCAAATCAGGTTGGAGCCTGGTGTAGCCATCTAGTTTCACCAGTCCTCAGTCAAATCGTCCAACCCATGCTAGCATGGAAAGCGGACATTAAACTATGATGATGATGATGATGATTTAAAGTATGAAAATATTTCATAAAATAAACTATTTAATCTTTTCCTAAAAAGTGTCTTTGATATCTTCTTGTTTTACTCACTGTACTGTGGCCATGCTGGGTTTGTTGCCTTGAAGGGCAAACAAATCAACCACAGTACTGCTTTTGTTTTGTTTTTTTTTAATCCTGTCAGAGTTAATATGTTAATCTTGTGTTTATTTCTTCTTTTCATTGCAGCCACCTTGATCTACATAAGCTCTGGGTTCCGAATGATTTTGCCATCAAATGTTTCAAAATTATCATGTATTCCATTCAAGTAAGTAACTTCTCTTTAACGATGATCTTGTTGTTGTTGCCTTGCTGTGAAGGTGCATGGCTCAGTGGTTAGAGCGTCAAAGTTATGACTGTGAGGTTGTGAGTTTGAATCCCGGACCAGGCTGTGTGTTGTGTTCTTGAGTAAGACCCTTTACTTCACATTGCTCCAGTTCACTCAGCTGTAGAAATGAGTTGCGACATCACTGGTGCCAAGCTGTATCGGCCCCTTTGCCTTTCCCTTGGATAACACTGGTGGCATGGAGAGCGGAGGCCGGTATGCATGGCGACTTCTGGTCTTCCATAAACAACCTTGCCCAGACTTGTGCCTGGGAGGGTAACTTTCTAGGTGAAATCCCATAAAAATTCATGACCGAAAGGTGGAGTCTCCGATGTTGTTGTTGCTACTGCTGCTTTTGGTTGTGTTTTTGTTGTTGGGGAGAAAGAGAGCCTGCCTTATGTCGACCCAATAGAGGGACCAGCTATCCGAGTTGATAGTACCAGGGTAGATAAAGCAATTAAGAGTATGAAGACCGGGAAAGCCCCCGGCCCATCAGGAATCACTGCAGAGATGCTCAAAATATCTGGCAGTGTTGGCTATAGCCTAGTCACCCGTATTACGAACCAGGTGATACACGAAGGAGTCATACCCTATGACTGGTGTAGCAGCATCATAGTCAACTGCTACAAAGGTAAAGGGGACGCTTTAGATACAAATAATTACAGAGGCATCAAGCTGTTAGATCAGGTTATGAAAGTTACAGAGAGGGTCATAGCCCAACTAATTAGGGAGCGAATCAATTTAGATGAGATGCAGTTTGGGTTCGTGCCAGGTAAAAGCACTACTGATGCCTTATTTCTAGTGAGACAGTTGCAAGAGAAATACCTAGCCAAGGATAAACCTCTGTACCTGGCTTTCGTTGACATGGAGAAAGCCTTTGACAGGGTCCCCCGATCCCTTATCTGGTGGTCAATGAGGAAACTTGGGATAGAAGAATGGCTAGTGAGAGCTGTGCGAGCCATGTACAGAGATGCGGCCAGTAAGGTGAGGGTTGGAAATGAGTACAGCAATGAATTCCGGGTAGAGGTAGGGGTCCACCAAGGTTCCGTCCTCAGCCCCCTATTATTTACCATAGTCCTCCAGGCAATCACAGAGGAGTTCAAGACAGGTTGCCCCTGGGAGCTCCTCTATGCTGATGACCTTGCCCTAATTGCGGAGTCACTATCAGAACTAGAGGAGAAGTTTCAGGTGTGGAAGCAAGGTCTAGAATTGAAGGGCCTTAGAGTCAACCTAGCTAAAACCAAAATCCTAATAAGTAGGAAGGTAGATAAAACACAAACCCCTTCAGGTAGATGGCCCTGCTCAGTATGTAGAAAAGGAGTAGGTAGTAACTCTATAAGATGTACCCGGTGCAAGCTATGGACACATAAGAGGTGCAGCAACATCAAAGGCAGGTTAACTAGCAAGTTAGTTTTTGTTTGTGGCAGATGTTCAGGTGCAATAAAGACTGCAAACAAACAGGAAACAACTTCTATCTCATTCCAGGGTGAAAAACTAGAGGTAGTCGATAGCTTCCGCTATCTGGGCGACCAAGTTAGTAGTGGGGGTGGGTGCGCTGAAAGTGTAGCTGCTAGAATAAGAATAGCCTGGGCAAAGTTTAGAGAGCTCTTACCCCTGCTGGCGACAAAGGGACTCTCACTCAGAGTAAAAGGCAGACTGTATGACGCATGCGTACGAACAACCATGCTACATGGCAGTGAAACATGGGCTGTAACTGCTGAGGACATACGTAAGCTCGCAAGGAATGAAGCCAGTATGCTCCGTTGGATGTGTAATGTCAATGTGAATACCCGTCAGAGTGTAAGTATCTTGAGAGAAAAGCTGAACATTAGAAGCATCAGTTGTGGCGTGCAAGAGAGACGATTGCGCTGGTATGGACATGTGGTGAGAATGGAGGAGGATAGCTGCGTGAAAAAGTGCCACACCCTAACAGTTGAGGGAACCCGTGGAAGAGGTAGGCCCAGGAAGACCTGGGCTGAGGTGGTGAGGCAAGACCTTCGTACATTGGGCCTCACCGAGGCGATGACTACGGACCGAGACCTTTGGAAATGGGCTGTGCGTGAGAAGACCCGGCAAGCCAAGTAAGATCGTTGCCAGTGCCCCTGGACTGGTTCTTGTGCGGGTGGCACATGAGATGCACCATTTTGAGCGTGGCCGTTGCCAGTACCGCCTGACTGGCTCCTGTAGGATTTTCGAGCGAGATCGTTGCCAGTGCCCCTGGACTGGCTTGTGCGGGTGGCACATAAAAGACACCATTTCGAGCGTGGCCGTTTTCGTGCGGGTGACACGTAAAAGCACCCACTACACTCTCTGAGTGGTTGGCGTTAGGAAGGGCATCCAGCTGTAGAAACTCTGCCAAATCAGACTGGAGCCTGGTGTTGCCATCCGGTTTCACCAGTCCTCAGTCAAATCGTCCAACCCATGCTAGCATGGAAAGCGGACGTTAAACGATGATGATGATGATGATGATGATTATCATCTCTAAGTCAGTCATTATTCATTATTCGTTTACGATCAATCCTGAAGCCGCCACCTGGTCCTGTCTTTTATATTCTGTCTTTTGTATTTGCAGGCAAAATACAGTTACTTGGTTCTACAGATGTTGATGAGTCACCTAGACACACATCAGAAGAGTGAACCGATGATCAAAGCCAACATTATAGACGTTCTTTTCCAAACAGTATTAATTGCCGCTGGTGGATCTGTCGGTAAGTTCTTCCAAATAAAAAAAATAAAAAATCTTCGTTTCCATGGCTATTTACTTCGAATCGTAGTAATATTTTATGTTGCACCTCATACCATTCCATCAGAGAGGTGGCCTCTCTGTAGTTTCTTCACTGATTAGAAATACTGACTGTGGAGCCGCAATGGCCCAGTGGTTAGGGCAGCGGACTCGTGGTCATTAGATCGCGGTTTCGATTCTCATGTTTGCAAAGGGAACTTCTTAACCATTCAGCCATGCTGCAGTTATGAAAAGGTCATATTGAATAATGTACCCCTTTAATAATCAGATTGGTCAAAACTGGAATGTCTTTAGCCATTGGTCAGTTTACCACGCATCAAGCAACTACAACATGAGCTTATGTGGTACTTCTACAAGAAATAACAGCCAAAACTTGGCAGAAACCCACATTTAATTTGGCTTTCTGTGATGTATCTGCATTAAGTATGCTACACAGATTGCCAATTTTGTTTATTTGTTATTTTGTCTTTGAAACCTATGCTTGATATGAAAATCTAAGAATATTTCTTTCTTTTCTTGTAGGTCCATCAGTGCTGGAAGTATTTGATACACTTCTACGACACCTTAGGGTATCTGTTGATTCCAAGTATGAGGAAGCAGAGAAAACTGAAATGGAGAGGAAATTCCAAGAGGTCATAATCAACACAATTGGTCAGTGTTATTCATAAGTCATGTGATGTGGCAGGTGTAGAAGTAGTAGTAGTTGTAGTAACAACAGAAGTGGTGGTTGTTGTGTAAACTCCAAGGTCATATTTGTTATGGAGCATGACACAAATTTCACAGACCTGTGGAATATGGGTTCTGCATCAATCAATTAGGCTATACCCACAGGTCTGTCGTTCCCTTTTAACCCCTTAGCATTTTAATTTCTCTATCAAATGTAATACTTATTTAATCAAATCAAATTCGCAAATTCAATGACTGGCACCCGTGCCAGTGGAGGGCTAACAGCACCATCCGAGCGTGATCGCTGTCAGAGCAGCTGACTCGCGTCCGTGCTGGTGGCACGTAAAGAGCACCATTCGAACGTGTTCGTTAGCAGCGTCGCCTTACTGGCACTTGTGCCGGTGGCACGTGAAAAAACATTTTAGCGAGGTCGTTGCCAGTGCCGCTGGACTGGCTCCTGTGTGGGTGGCATGTAAAAAACACCACTTGAGCGTGGCCGTTGCCAGTACTGCTTGACTGGCCCTCGTGCTGGTGGCACGTAAAAGCACCCACTACACTCTCGCATTGGTTGGTGTTAGGAAGAGCATCCAGCTGTAGAAACTCTGCCAGATCAGATTGGAGCCTGGTGCAGCCATCTGGTTCGCCAGTCCTCAGTCAAATCGTCCAACCCATGCTAGCATGGAAAGCAGACGTTAAATGATGATGATGACGACGATTCATACTGCTTTGAATTAGTCATGCATTATATCACAGCACTGAGATTTCAATGATGTTATTGTTCGCTTTGTGAATGACATTGAAGGGTAGGTGTGAGAGGCAGGACCTGACCAGTTTAACCATAAAACCTGTAGACTATTTTGGCCAGATATGCCTGGTTTAAATGCTAAAGGCTTATTTCTGTCCTGAAGCTCGAAGCCTTCTCTCCATGCTCACACATATCAATTCTATTGTAGTTAATTCTATTGTAGTTAATTCTATTGTAGTTAATTCTATTGTAGTCAATTCAACTATGAAAAGTTCAAAGGCAAAATGAGTAGTAAAATAGTGGACAAATATGAATTACATCAATACACCCTCCGTAAACTCTAAGCCTTTTGTGATAATTGTTTAGCAGACATTTTTATTTCAAGTTTTTGTGTTTCTGAGGTTACACTATAAGAAGGCAATATAATTATATTGAAGCACTGCTTTTTTGAATCAATAAGAACCAGTTGATGTATATTGAAAGTTTACAGTAAATAGAAACCTTGAATATTCACTGACCTGTCTAAAGCTGATCGAAGTCCCTAGTCTATACAAGAGTTCTCTGGTGTAAGCTGGTGACAAAAAAATGTGTGTTGAACTCTCAGAACAAATGTAGCATCCATAATAGGTTTTTGTGATAGTTTTACAAATCGATACAGTTTGAGACATTGTTTCAACAGAAATAAGCGAGAACCCTTTTAAATATGTGAATATACAAGCACAGGAGTAGCTGTGTGGTAAGTAGCTTGCTTACCAACTACATGGTTCCGGGTTGAGTCCCACTGCGTGGCACCTTGAGCAAGTGTCTTCTACTATAGCCTCCGGCTGACCAAAGCCTTGTGAGTGGATTTGGTAGATGGAAACTGAAAGAAGCCCGTCGTGTATATGTATATATATATATATATATGTATATGTATGTGTGTGTATATGTTTGCGTGTCTGTGCTTGTCCCCCCCATTCTCTCTTGACAACCGATGCTGGTGTGTTTATGTCCCCGTAAACTAGCAGTTCGGCAAAAGAGACCAATAGAATAAATACTAGGCTTACAAAGAATAAGTCCTGGGGTCAATTTGCTCGAGTAAAGGTGGTGCTCCAGCATGGCTGCAGTCAAATGACTGAAACAAGTAAAAGAATTTTTTCTGCCCAGTTACCTATCGATATAGTGGTCATTTGCAAACTCCAGAAGCAACACTTTCATTTCCCTTTACTCCAAACGTCACATGTTATTTCAATTGGGTCATGCCCTTCCAATTGCTATAGATCCATAATGCATCTTAAAGCTGTACCTGTCACCTGTATGGTGAGGAATCCTACATTGGGGAGTAGTAACGACTAGGCTAGGGTAGCTGACTGATTATCGTGATCATTCGTCTAATGGTTTCCTGTAGCTTTGCTCTCTTTTACAAACCCAGTGAACATACATATATTTTCTATTTCAAAGAAATTCAAACAATACATATAAGACCCAAGTTTAAAAGATTCCCAACAATTCAACTTCTCTGGTTGACATTAACACACCCACCACCAATAGGGGCCTTCATTCCCACATTTTTCAGCTCCATGAGCCCCATTTTGCATGAGCAAAATCTTTTTTATAGGTTCCAGAGGACTGGAATTTTGGAATATGCGCAAATTTTTTTAGGGTGTGTAAAGAGGGAAAGAACCCTCATGTGCAATTTTGATGAAATTCGAAT
>NC_142950.1:30537756-30550256 GCF_046866305.1 Octopus bimaculoides | reverse complement strand
GCGCCTCATTGTGCAAGACATCCTCCACACCCTCATTGATCGCCATGGAAACACTCAGAAGCTGAAAAACGTCTGGTGAGTATCCTTCTTGTCCATCTACCTTTATTCATTCCTTCCTTCAACACTACTGCTTCTGCTGCTGGCACTACTACTATCACTACCACTGCTGCTGCTACTGCTACTACCACTGCTGCTGCTACTCCGAATATAGTCCCATACACCACCACTATGATTAATATTATTACCAACACTGCTGTCATCACTATTACTACTACTGCTGCCAAACACTGCTTGTACTCAAACCAAACCGGGAGCTTTTGCTGTTTCATATTACCTTTAGAAATAGCAGTTAAATCTCCCTCAGATCACACTTTACAAGTGAGGTTGTTCAGGGTTTCTCAACTCTTTCACATCAACCATCACAATCCCACACAGCTTTTAGGGAGTTGAGCAGTGTGTGTGTGTGGGGGGGGGGCAACATCCTATGGCTGTGTACACCTCTCGTCTATGAAGGTTCATTTGGCTGTACGGTCAACCAGTGTATGTCAGTATTAGGGTGACCCTAAGAAACAGTACAAGTGCCACCTGTGTGGCACTGGCACGCCCCCCCCCCCCGCGTGAAACTGGGGCATGCAAGAAGCTTTTCTTAAGGTCACCTATAAGCAATGACATCTAGATGACACTGAAGCCATCAAGAACAGCTCCTGCTTCTTGCAAGACAAATTCTTTCCATTCTTTCAAGTGAATGTGTTGCTTAACCTTTCACCACTCTGATTTCTCAGTCAGGTGTAAGGCTTTTTTATTCACACTGACATGAATTAGTCATGCATTACTTTGTAGCTTTGAGATTTCAATGATATGCTTGCTTGTTTTTAGAATAATATTGTAGGGTAAGTGTGAGAGGCCAGATCTAGCCAGTTTTTGAAGATAAAGCAGGTTGATTATTTTGACTGGATTTGGCTGGTTTAAATGCTAAAGGGTTAAATATACAAGATTCGAGCCATTGTTTTTCATCCAAAAAAAATTTCTTTCTAGAATAATGTTTTTTTTTTTTTATATTTTTTTATTTTTTAATATTTCATTTGTCCAGTATGTTGAAGGATCTCTCTGAGCTGACCATTGAAACCACCCCACGTCAAGATATCATGTTTATGAAGAAGGTAAGTGTGACAGAGGAGATTGTGAATTTAAAAAAAAAACAAAAAAAACTCCTTCCTGACTCGCATAGACTCATAGGGTCAGTTACCCAGATTCTGTGGTGTACATATTCCCCGCTGGATGGGATGCTGGTCTGTTGCAGGATTACTCATTTTTGCCAGCTGAGAGTGGACTGGAATGACAAAATGATGTGTTTTGCTGAAGAACACAACGCTTTGCCCGGTTCAGGAATCGAAACCACAATCTTATGATCACGAGTCCAGCACCTTAACCACTTAGCCATGTGATCCCAGAAAAGATAAAACGCCTTCTCAAGTCATATAAACTCATCAGGCTGGTTCCTGTGGTGCATGTATTCCCAGCTAGATAGGAAGCTAGTCTGTCGCAGGAATACCTGTCTTAGGAATGCCTGCTTAGTGGACTGGGGTAATGTGGAATGAAGTGTTCTTCTCAAGAACAATGCATTGCCCAATCCAAGAATTGAAACCACAATCTTACGATCCTGAGTTCAACACCTTAACCACTAAGCCATGTGCTTCCATTATGATTATGAAGTTTACTTACATTGAATGTGTGTGCGTATGTTGGAGAGAGAGAGAGAGAGAGAGGTGGGTATCGTCCATTCACTCAGCTCTATATAATACTCTTAATGTTATCACTATTTTTACTCAAAATGAGTGTGTGTGTGCATGAGAAACTCACATTTACTCTCTCTCAGCCCTCTATGACTTCCTTAGTGTTTTCACCATTTACAGTGCATGTGTTCAACCCGTGTCCAATGCATGTGTCCAACCCATACCAGCAAGGAAAACTGACATTAACAGATGATGATTATGTGTGAGTGAGTGAGAGAGAGTCTGTGTCCTGCGTACTCCATCGGTTCTATATAGCATCTCTCACTGTTTTATATTTCCAGAATGGCAACCATTTTTATCATCACCTCTATGAAAATATTGAAATGAACTCAAACCATGTGGAGAACTTTGAGGCCCTTTACTGCACCATGGCTCTGATACTAGTTGAGCTTGGTAGTAGTGATATAATTGTTGACCTCTGCAGACTTGCTCTTGATGTACAGGTAAATAGACTTCTAATTGTTGTTCTTGTTTAACTCCAGGTGAGAGCTATTTCATAAGTACCAGTTAAGCACTGGAGATTGATGTAATTGACTCTCCCCCTCTCCGCCCAAATTCCAGGTATTGTGGCTGTAGTAGAAAAGATTATTATTATTGTTATCATTATTAATATTATTATTATTTAAGCAGTGTGCTGGCAGAATCATTAGCACATCAAGCAAAATGCCTAAGCAGCATTTTGTCTGTCTTTATGTTCTGAGTTTCAAATTCTGTCAATGTCAACTTTGCCATTCATCCTTACAAGGTCGAGCACTGGGGTCGGTGTAATTGATTAGTTCCCTTCCCTAAAATTTCAGTCCTTGTGTCTACAGTAGAAAGGATTATTATTATTATTATTATTATTATTATTATTATTATCATCGTTAGTTAGCAAGCTGGGCAAAATACTTAACTGCATTTTGTCCGTCTTTATGATCTGAGTTCAAATTCTGCCGAGGTTAACTTTACCTGTTCATCCTCTCAGGGTCAATAAAATAAGCACCAGTTGATCACTGGGGTCAATTATATTGACTAGTCCCCTCCTACAAAATTCCATGTCTTTCGGGGTTTTCTGAAAATCTGTCCAGGGCTGTTAAATGGAAAATTCCATTTTACAAAACTATTTTTTGGCTTAAACAACTGCCTACCTATAATAGGCGCCCATGGTCGGTTATATGGAAGTAAAATATTTCACCTAAGAAAATCAAGGATATTCTCAAAAACCATATTTATTTTATACAATTCCATTGAACTTCCATCGTTTCAGTTATCAGATATATAGACATAAAGAAACTGAAGTAGGCTTAAAAGAAGTAGCTTATTAAAAAATATTCTGAAGTTAACAATGGATCTATTAGGAAATATTGAAAATTAAACTGTTGAAAACCTGAATAGAAGCTTCATATGAACAAATGATGTCCTTGGGCATTTATGGTAGAATAATAACCGAATAGTTTCAAGTTAAATATCATGAATTTCTTCATTTGTTGCTTGGCCATAATTCACATCAGAGCTAATTTCACTTACTTGTATCTCATTTTCTTCTTCAATTTTGTCATTATGTGCATCTGGCACATTTACCTCAAGGATCAATAATTGATACGTCTAACGGTTGAAAGTAAGATGTTGTGTTAGGAGGTATAAGTTTGAGAGTTGTATTCCTACGTTTGAACACTTCTAGGAGTTCTGTTTTCTTGTGCACTGAACATTCATCCATGAATAGCACTAAATTTTGAGCATGGAATAGCTCTACCCAAACACTTTGTCAGCACACAGCAGCATGAGTTCATATGTGATTGATCCCTTGTTGGAGACTGTTAAGTAAATAGTCTTTGGGACCTTGATTTTAGGCACGTTTTTCAACCCTTTAAGGATAATCATTGTTTTCAACACCTTTCCAGCAGCATTAACACACAACACAGCAGTAAAACGAGCTTTGGTAGCACCACAGTGGCGAGCAAAGTTGTCAATGTATACAAGTGTTTCATTCACATTATAGATCTGGTCAGTATCCTTATCTGCTGCTAATACTGGGCCAGTACCGCCTGACTGGCCTCCGTGCGGGTGACACGTAAAAGCACCCACTACACTCTCTGAGTGGTTGGCGTTAGGAAGGGCATCCAGCTGTAGAAACTCTGCCAGATCAGATTGGAGCCTGGTGTAGCCATCTGGTTTCACCAGTCCTCTGTCAAATCGTCCAACCCATGCTAGCATGGAAAGCGGACGTTAAACGATGATGATGATAGTCACTGGCGATTTGTGCCTTTTCTCCAAGTGTTTTATTGTCCGCTTGACCAACATGTGTAATCTTTCTCACAGTCAGTTTATTCCTTTTCATGAAATAGAAAATCCATTTATCAGAACATCTAAAGCTGTTTATTTCAATTCTAAACCTTTTTACAAATTCAAAAGTATATTCCCATAAATGGCGATAATTCAAAATTATATTGTTTGCATGCTGAACAACAATCCACTGTAAGAGTTCAGTCTCTAGATCTCTATGTGCTGGTCCTCTACCCCCACCAATTGATCTGTGCCTACTCTCGTCTGGCATATTGATTAACTCAAGTTTCTTTTGTGCACCATTCTCTCAATCGTTTTCTATCAATAGCTAAGTCTCTTGACACAGCAGGTAAATTGTTAGAATGTGTTTAATAGCAATCAATTTTTCACTAATGGTATATGATAGTCGAACATGTTTTGATATTTTTCTTTTGACTCCATTATTGGGAATAAAAATCCTTTGAATTTATCTACACATGTAGAGCAAATGAACGTCTAAACAAAATGCAAACAAGAACACTCGCTCTGTTTCAACTTTTAAACCACAAATAACTGCCCATGGGCAATCTAATGGATGAGCAGATTTTCGGAAAAGTTGATTTTCTCAACTAAAAGGAGTGCTCCAGCATGGCCGCAGTCAAATGACTGAAACAAGTAAAAGAGTAAAGAGTACATGTATATATATATATATATATATATATATATAAGTCAGTAAATAGTGGGGTTGTGTTAACCGCACGTGGAGAAATAATAGGAAAATGGAAAAAAGCCAGAATGCTGAACTGGAAGCATATTTTAATAAAGATTTCTTCTAACCGGTTTTCATTGCGAAAAAGCAAATTATCAAGAAGAAGGAGAATGAAAATGTTTTTTTACAAAGAAGTACAAAATGAAGAAAATAATATATAAAACAATAATATATAAAAAAATAAATATACCCATACATTATATTGTCTTTGAGCTTTTGTAGTTCAATAGTAGTTGACACCACATTTCCTGCTTAACACAAACTTTTAACCCTTTTTTTAAACCTAACAAAACTTTAAACCCTCATGCATCCTTATTTTTTCCTACCAGTTTATACATGAACTACTCAATTGTTGGCGGTGGACTGTCATCCTTTCTCTGAGAGTAAGGCTCGTTTGCCCTATGTATTCTTTGTGGCACCCTTCACACCTTATGGCATAAAGTAAATTTTTTGGTGCGCAGGTGAAGTTATTTTTTATGACAAAAGTGTGTCCCGACTGGAATCTGTATGTTGTTCCATCCATGAGGTGGATGCAAGTCCCGCAGTTGGAACGACCACATTTTTTTACGGTAGGTGGTGGGCTTGTGTTGGGCAATTTTGCATTCGTGAGTAGGTTTTTTAGGGATTTGGGTTGTCTTTTGCTTTTTATTATTTTATGGGTTGCGAGTACTCTTTTTAGACGTGGGTCTTGATTCAGTAGTGGGATGTTTTTGTATATTATTGTGTAAGCTTCTGCATTTCTAGGATTGTGTGTTGAGAGATATGGGAGACTATTTAACATGCCGTGTATGTGTTTCGGTTTTTGCAGGTCATGGGTAGCAATTGTCTTGGCCCGTTCTATTCCATTGTCAACTAATGATGCTGGGTAATGTCTTTCGAGAAGAATTGCCTTTAGTTCTTCGAGTCTTTTATTTCGAGTTCTATAATTAGAGACAATTGTGCAAGTTCTTCTCGCAAGGTTGAAGGGAATGTTTGTCTTTGTATGGTTTGGGTGATTGGAGGTGAACAGAAGGTATTGCTTGGAATCAGTCGGTTTGTAATGAATATCAGTCTCAATGCTGGTACCCATTTTTATAATGAGAATGTCAAGAAAAGGAAGTTGGTCTTGACTGTATTCCATTGTAAATTGGAAATGGTTGTTGACACTGTTAATTAGGGTTTTGAAGTCAAAGAGTTGGTCGAGTGTGTGGGACCATAGGATGAGGCAATCATCCAAGTAACGTTTCCAATTCTTCAACAGGTATTGGTGGAAAGACAGGCCATATCTAGTTTTGGATTTGTCGTAGATCTGCAATTCTAAGTAGGCCATCAATTTCAGTTAACTCTCTCTTGGCCATACATAGATACATACATTTATACATACATACATACATACATAACAACCTGAATGCGTGCGTGTGTGTTTATATGTTTAAGAACTATAGTAACATTTGTATATGATCAAATGTTTGGAGGCATGGTGTTATATATAAAGTCGTTGGTTTGAATTTGACGTTTGTTCTGTGATCAATGTTCATATATATAGATTATATATATATATATATATATATAGTTAAAAAAAACAATAACAAAAAAACAAAAAAACAACAAAGTGAGGACGTGATATGGATAGTATTATTGGACGCTCAGGAAAGGAAAGAGAGAGTGTATGATGTTTCGGGCGTAGCCCTTCGTCGGAAAGATGGAAAGTTCGGAGAATGGAAGAACGGAGAAAGAGGAAAATGGTACCGATGCCCACGAGGTTACATGATGAAAAGACCGGAAGAGGAGGTGGTGGGGGAAAAGTTCTTTCTAAGATAGGAGAGTGAAAAAGGGAGATGAATCTGTGCGTTTGCGAAAGTCTGCGAGTGTGTGTGTGATAACAGAACGTGTGTGTGCGTATGTGTGTGTGTGTGTGTGTGTGTGCATGGTTTGGTGGTTTATCTGTTTGTGTGTGTGTGTATGACGTAGTGGAAGAAATTAGTAGCAGGACTGGTTAGTGGACGCTGTAGACAGTGTAGGTAGAAGGTCAACAGGTGGTTATTTGGGTGTGTGTGTGTGTTCGTGTTTGTGTGGGGTTGTCGGTGTTAGGTACGTGTACGTGTGTGTGTGTATTTTGTATGTGCGCGTGTGTGTATGTGTATGTTTTCTGTGCGTGCGTGTGTGTTTGTGTGTATGTGTATGTTGTGTGTATGTGCGTTGCTGTGTACGTGTGTGTGCGTGCGTTTGCTATTGTATATGCGTGTTGTTTATGCCCATGTGTGTATGATTGTATGCGTGTCTGTGTGAGTATGTAGTGTTGGTGAGAAGTGTGTGTGTATATGTGTGGATGTGCGTGTGTGTGTGGGATTGTGAGTGTTAGGTACGGGTGTGTGTGTGTTTGTGTGTCTGTATGTGTTTCCGTGTGCGCGTGTGTGTATGTGTATATTGTGTATGTTTTCGTGCGTATGTGTTATGTATATGAGTGACTATTGTGTATGTGAGAGGTGTGTGTGCATGTGTGTTATATATATATGTATGTATGTATGAAGCCATTCATTCATACCTACATACATAACTTCTCTCCCTCTCTCTCACTCTCCCTCCCTCTCTCCCTCTCCCTCCCTCCCTCTCTCTCTCTGTCAATCACTCACACATTCATTCACTACAAACTGAATAAAAAATTTCAGTTACGTCTCTCTCTCTTCCTTTCTCTCTTTTTGTCTGTCTCTTTCTCTCTCTCTCTCTTTATCTCTCTCTCTCTCTCTCTCTCTCTCTCTTTCTCTCTCTCACATACACACACACACCAGCAACATTACTCCCTTTGTCTTTTCATACACTGACAAAAGCAATTCACATACACACCACACATTGTCTTGCAAACCTCATCAAACACACACGCACACACCCTCATGCATGAATGCACATCAATTCTTCTGCTTCGTGCAGACTTCAAAAGAACTTCACTCATACAATCACGCTCTCTCTGTCTCTTTCATTTTCACACTAACTTCAAAAGATCCCCTTCCCACCCAACCTCATCTTAAAATAATAAAAATTTTTTATAGGAGTGGCTGTGTGGTAAGTAGCTTGCTTACCAACCCGTAACTTAGCGGTTCGGCAAAAGAGACCGATAGAATAAGTACTAGGTTTCCAAAGAATAAGTCCTGGGGTCGATTTTCTCGACTAAAGGCGGTGCTCCAGCATGGCCACAGTCAAAAGACTGAAACAAGTAAAAGAGTAAAAGAGTAAACTGATGATCATTTTCAAAAATCTATATAAACACACGTAGTTTGTAAGTGACAGTCTTGTGTTCCCATATCGAAAGATCGCCCAATGTTTTAATGATTAGACAGAGGTCCAAGAGAATAGCTCTGAGAAACAGACTACGTACAAATTCGTTCTTCACAACTCCTGAAACTGTTGTCTGACTAGGGGGTGGGGAGTCAGGAGATTTTCATACAGCTGGAGGCTCCAATCGAAACAGGGGACCCGAAATGATAAGGTTGAGAAACGCTGTTATAGATTATGCCTAACCGAAAACGATCCCAGCCACATCATCCAAAGAGACTGGGTGAAACCGGGCTTAGCTGCTAGTATATATATATGTATATATATATAATCTGTAAAAATATATGACACTTATTCGGTAGTCATGATAAAACTCTGAGTTTCGGATGCCGGGGTGGAAGCCCACACCAACATCTCTTCAGTTATCCGGCCATTGGAAATTCCTGTGAAAATTCCATTTTCAATGGCTGGATAACTGAAGAAATGTTGGCGTGGGCTTCCACCCCGGAATCCGAAACTCGGAGTTTTATCATGACTACCGAATAACTGTCATATATTTTTGCAGATAAATTCCTCTATTTACATAATATCGAGGTCTCTTTCTTTCTTTTGTTGTCCTTCCTATCAATATATATACATATATATATATACACACACAGCAAGAAGTAAGTATTGTCTATTTCTATGGAAACAAAAGAGTTTATAGGACTGCAAAAATGAAATGCTCAAATGTAATTGAAACAGACAAAAAAAATTGAGTCAACAAATTTATATATGTATATGTATATTTTTTTTATATGTTTAAGAGCCATGGTAATGTTTATATATGATCAAATGTTTGGAAGTATTGTGTTATATATAAAATCGTTGACTTGAATTTGATGTTTGTTCTGTGATCAGTGTTTATATATATAAATTTTTTTATAGATATATGTATACATATATGTATGCATATATGTGTGTGTGTGTGTGTGTGTGTATGCATGTATATATGTGATATAATAGTTTCAGTATTAATAATGCAAGTATTAAACTGAAAGTATGGAGATGTTATTGTTTCACTTTTGACACAATGCTGAAAGATAAGAGATAAGAAATGTAAGAGGTAAGAAAATGCTCCAGGCTTGCATTAGGCAAGAAGTCGATAATTTTTTGGGGGACCATGACACTCCATGGGCCCTATGTAAGGCATGTGTAAAATTTGAATGAAATCGGTTGGGTAGTTCTCGAGTTTTGGTGTTGCACACACACAGATATTCTCAGTTTTTGTTTTTTACTATAGAAAGTGATAAGCTGGCAGAATTGTTAGCAGGTCGGGCGAAATGCTTGGTAGTAGTTTGTCTGCCACTACATTCTGAGTTCAAATTCTGTTGAGGTCAACTTTGCCTTTAGTCCTAAAGGCGGTGCTCCAGCATGGCCACAGTCAAATGACTGAAACAAATAAGACTAAAAGAGTATATGCTTATTGGTATTTTATCCATCTTCATGTTCTGAGTTCAAACTGCACAGAGGTCGACTTTGCCTTTCATCCTTTCAGGGTCAATAAAATAAATACCAGTCAAGCACTGGGGGTTGATGTAATCAAATTGCCCCTTCCTCCAAACTTACTGTCCTTGTGCCAAAATTTGAAACCATTATTATTGTTTATATTTTTATTTCATTATCATCACCATCATCATCAGTTTAATGTCTACTTTCCCATGCTTATTTATTGATCTAATTATTTATATATTTAATTATTTATTTCAGCACATGGTGTGCACGAACAACCACCTTCCGATCACCCACAAGTGTGCCATTCATGGTCTGTTGGCTGCTTACTTAAATCTGCTATGTCATTTGATGTCCATTCCTGCATTCTCAGAACATGTCAACCAGGTAAAGGATAAATTCTTGGTGTTTTCGGTTTTTTTTCTCATGCTTTTTGGCTGCGAGTCAGCCTCCACTCATCAGATCTTTGGCCAAAATGATTGCTTAACCCTTGAGTATTCAAACTGGCCATATCTGACCAAAATATTCAACTTGCTTAAATATATATATTTATTTATTTATTTATTTATGTGTGTGTTCTCTTTCCCAGGTGCTTGAATCCCGATCACAGGAAGCCTCATTCCTGCTGCCAGAGTTTGCCTTCAATCGTAAAAACAAGCCTAGCAGGTTAGCAAAATGACACATTTTCATTCCTTCTTTATTTCTTGCTATTATGTTTATCAATTTTTAAATTCCCATTGTGAACTACAGCAACATTATTATCAAGTTTACGATAGATTATTTTTCATGTTCATCACATTCCTGGTAATAATAAATAGTATATCTGTAATTTGGTACAGAAAGCACTTTAAGGTGAACTGATTTGTGATGTTCTCATTGAGAAAAGCTCATGCATACATACAATATTGTTCTGAGTCAGTTGCTGACTCACTTGGCATGACAGGTCTACAGAAGCACGGTGTATCACCAAAAGTTTTGGTCACCTGGCACTGCCTCTCTGAGGCCCAACACTTGAATGATGCTTTTTACGTGCCACTGGAATGGGTGCCTGTCTGACAGTACTGGCATTGACCACAACTATGATTTCACTTGGCTCGACAGGTCTCCTCAAGCACAGTGTATCACCCAACATTTGAAGGGCGCTTTTTACATACCAGTTATGTGACACTGGCATCGGCCACAACTACAATCTCACCTGCCAGCATTGGCCATGACTACGATCTCATTTGGCTTGACAGGTCTACACAAGCATGGTATATTGCCAAAGGTCTCGGCCACCTGTTACTGCCTCTATGAGGCTCAGTGCTCAAATGGTAATTTTTACATGCCAGTCAGATAGCACTGGCATCAGCCGTGACTACAATCTCACTTCTGGCATTGGCCAGACTACGATCTTACAGCATTGACCACAACTATGATTTCACTTGGCTTGACCGGTCTTTTCAAGTACAGCACAAATGATAGAATTTTTTTTTTCTAGTAATAAATCTTCCAAAATCGATGCTAGTTATTCACTCTCGAGAAGTCTGTGTATGTTTTATCTCATTTCTGTCTCTCTCTCTCTCTCTCAACAGTTATCCGATTGATTTCACACTCCGAGAGAACTGGTTGTTCTCCCAGAAAGCCATAGCTGAGAGCTTACAGAACAGTGGTCATGATACTGCTGGTTTGGATGTTCCTTTCAGTCTGAGACCTCTTGGTATAGGTTCGTAGATGCTCTTTTTTTCTTCTCTCTCATTTTTCACCCATTTGCTCTGCACTTTCTCATGCTACTTTTATTTCTCCTTCCTTTATGCATATACATATATCATCATTTAACATTCGCTTTCCATACCGGTACAGGATTAGATGGTTTGACTGGAACTGTTAAGCCAGAGAGCTGAACCAGGTTTGCATACATACATACACACACACACACACACACATGAAGAGGGAGGGGTACTGAAAAGTTCCTGGCTTTAAGAGTATTGCAAAAGGCCTGGTTAGAAGTCCAAGAGTAATGTGTTTGCCTGTCATCCTTTCAAAGTCAGTGAAATAAGTACCAGTTATGCACTGGTACTTGCAAACAGATGAGGGCTGGTAACAGCAAAGTCAACTTGGCAGAATTTGAACTCAGAACATAACGGCAGATGAAATGCTGCTGAAGCATTTTGCCCAGCGTGCTAACCATTCTGCCAGCTCACTACTCTTTCATTCTCTTCATATGCAAAAACAAATTAAAAAAAAAAAATATTAAAAGATTGCTCTGACTTGTTTCATGGCTGGTTGGCCACTCTTCAGAGGACAAGCTTCTGTCACCCATCTGCTTACAAAGAGAATCGTGTAGCAATCACTATTTAAATCAGTCAAAAACTAGTTCCTGACTATAATGCTTAGATTGATGTACATATCATGCAATTGTTGTATTCATTTTTCAGGTGACACCAGTGATATGACACACAGCACAAGTGATATCCATTCGGTGAACCTGGATTTTGATAGCACTAATGGATCACCTACAGTACCAAAGGTAAGTTTGGTAGAAGCAAATAAAAAAATAAAAATGTGGGAGCCCCTTCATAGTCATTCGACCTGCTAGAAATAGAAGTCAAATCTCTCCTCAACCCATACCCTGTCTTTTTTTTTTGTAATATATTAATAGTTTAAATCTTAATTATTAAAAAAAAATATGAAACCATTATTCTATGCTAATTTAGTTAATTTTCTCAAGCTCCCTTTTCAGTTTGTAAGATACAAATTTAAATGTGATAAAATGTTTTAAAAGAAATTTGAAGTGCCTATGTGATAACTGTAAACTTACTTTTGGGTCACCCTGTATATACAGTATATATATATATATATATATATATATATATATATATATATATATATATATGTATGTATATATATGCTTGAAATGTTACTTGTCCTGTTTTCCATTTGTTTCTCTCTTTGTATGCCAATTGAATTCATTTGTT